>NC_092204.1:30120114-30193029 GCF_043381705.1 Parasteatoda tepidariorum
GAAGTGATTATATATATATATATAGACTAAACTGAGGATAGGTTTCAAAATGAAATGGCCATATGACATGCATATCTAAACAATGAAAGCAACACAAATCACGAACAAAAAAATTGATAAAATTTCGTAGACAATGAGCAAACTTTACAATAAAAAAAATTCACAAAATAATTTTTTTACATTTATTTCTTAAAATATGATTTCTTTTAAAATATACATTACATAAATCAGGAGTCCCTAAACTTTTTGTAGATAAAGACACATTCTAGCACACTGATCAGAAAGCAGGGACTATTTATTTTTCAAGATGAGTTTATACTTGGAATTTATACTTTTTCAAAGAATTTTGACACGATTACACAGAGGTGTACAAATATCAAGTATTGAACGATCAATGATGCCCAGATGCATAGGTTTGGTAACACCTGATTTATGTAGTATAGAGGTGTACAACCTGTAGCCCGGAAGAGCGTCTGAACACAATGAAATTTTTTTTTAAAAAAATAAAATTATCAAAAATTTTAAATCGCACATTTAATCAATCGCTTTCTGATGTGCTCAATTTGCGCAAATTCTGCATTGTTTTAAAAAACTCAATATTTTTAATACGATATTAGGATTCACAAATTTAAAATTTAAGTAATTAATTTTGACTTCCGTCTGAACACAATGAAATTTTTTTTAAAAAAAATAAAAATATCGAAAATTTTAAATCGCACATTTAATCAATCACTTTCTGATGCGCTCAATTTGCGCAAATTCTGCATTGTTTTAAAAAACTCAATATTTTTAATACGATATTACGATTCACAAATTTAAAATTTAAGTAATTATTTTTGACTTCCTTTATTGTTAAATACACAAGTGGGCGACCTTTCTGCTAAAGTACAAAACTAAGGCAAACAACGTTAAAGAGCGCAAAAATATTTATAAAATACAGACAGCTGTTTCGGATGCTTAAAGGGCAACCTTCATCAGTGCAACAGAAAGTCTCTTTTGCATTGATGAAGGTTGCCTTTTGAGCATCCGAAACAGCTGTCTGTATTTTATAAATATTTTTGTGTTCATTAACGTTGTTTGCCTTAGATTTGTTTCCTTTATTGTTGCTGATTTCATCACAAATTCAAGTGACGTTTTGATCGTTTTTTGTAGCGCACAATATCCATGTGGTTTTCAAAATCCCATTAGATCTATATATGTTCCCAACGCTTTAATATGCCATCTGGTGAGAAGACTGGTTCCATGGCTTGACCCTCCCCCCTTTCCTCCTCTTCTCAGTTGTATAGGAAAATACTACTATATTTTCCCTTTTCTCAATATTTTTCGTACTTAATTGCCACAAATATTTTTTTAAATTTCCACAATGCTTTCTTTTAGAACTATGCTCAATGTTATTTTCAGTTCCATAAAGTTTCCTAAATGGTGAAAGCATGCAAAACATTGCCATAGGTAGAGAGTTCTGCTCTATGCTACCTGTACTTCATTTCGATAGCCAATTACAGTATTACGAATCAAGTCGCCATTTAATTTATTCCTTTGTAAGATTTATACCGATTTCATTGTAAATCTCAATTATTGTAGATCTTTTTTGAAGGTAGTCACTGCTACGCCTTTTCATGTGATTATGAAAATCTTGTATTTTTAGTATGATAATATTAGTGGATATTATTGTACCAGGTTCAAATGACACATTTAAATTTCCCTTTTTGACACGCTTCGTTTTTGCCAATTTTATCGAAAATCCAAGTTATTTTTTAGTTACTTTTTCATCAGTGTCTACAATGCATTTCCATGTGGTTTTAAAAATTCCTATTTCTTTTACAATATGCGATTTTAATATCATGCATTTAAATAATTACTTACAGACGCGCTTTATTCGTGTGGATGTCATCATAAATTAAAGCGATTTTTTGTTCTTTTTGTTGTTGTTGTAATTATTGCGATGTTTTTTCATGTGAATTTGACAATCCCGTTATTTTAACTATGATGTTGTAGCGACACGCGAGTTAATAAAAGTGCATTTAAATAATAACTTTTTCATGAAATTTATGCATATTTCATTGTAACCATAAGTTATTTTTCCATCGTTTTTTTAGCCATTTGCACATAACATTTAGAATTCCGATATTTTAATGCATTGTTATTGCAACAAGAAAATTTAGAAAAGTGGAGGAAAACTCACATTTTTTAAACTGCTCACTGTTTTTAATTTTGTTTTAAATTCTTTTAGTATAGGTGCTTCATTTTTAGAAAGAAAGCTTTTCTTATTTAAAATCTATAAAAACTCTAGAAATTCAAGAAATAGAAATAATATTTCATTGTTTGAGCATTACATATTTTTTCTTCCTTTTTTGTCAGAATGAATATTTTTCTTTCATATATATTATTGATCAATCAGTAATTGGTAAAAGGGAAAAAATTTGAAAAAGCATGTTTTTCCATTTTTGAATAATGTTTAGTAATTTTTAATAATTTTTAGCATTTCCTTTCCTGCAAATACATTACTAAGTTTACTGATAAAAAATTTAGTTCTTAGTGCACTATTGTTTACACAAAAAATATCCTATTTGACTAAACATGCAAGTATAAAAATTATCATTTTTGCCAACATGACTAAACATGTGTGCAGCCCATCATTAGTCAACCTGCTGAGCAAGTTACCCTTCATGGAAAAAGGTTGTGCACCCCTGTAGTATATTAATTAAACAGAAAGAAAGGCAACACACGAAGCTTAAAACAATCCAGACACCTAGATCTTAAAGTAAATGAAATCTTAACATAAATCGAAAAGCTATGTGTTACATTGAATGTAATTTATGTTTATCATTTATAATTGTGTTTTAAGTATAACCCACATTCATCTCCATTTATTTAAAGGTTCAATAATTAAATTTGCTGTTTCATTTAACATATTAAATTTTAAATATATAATTTTATAAAAATATAATATAACAACATTAAAATCAAAACAATTTTTTTACATTAAAAATACCAATCAAGACTTTAGAATATTTAGAAAATTCAATATGGTAAAAACTGTGTGAATAACTACGATGCTGAAGTAAAATATTAGAAAAAATAATGCTAGTGGAATGCTGTAATATTGAAGTATTTTTATCAATGCAAATATAAAGTTTTTGGAAGAGAAAATATAAATTAGGAACTAGCTTTTAATTTCAGACAGCACCAAAGATATTTCCAAATAATTTGACAACTAGCCTCTTCTACTAAATGCATTTTCCTGTGATTTAAATTAAAATCTAATTTTGAATATTATTCAGCAATGGATAAACCTATATGATTTCAATTTATAAATTAATAAACTTAAATCAATTTCAATTCTGAATACAGATAAAGCTAATTAATAAACAAGCTCAAAATTTCACTTGCTTCCACTAAATTTTTAACTTCGAATGGAAAAATTTTATTTGCAAAGTCATTATAGATTCAAAAATGTTTTATTACACAATTGGAAAAACAATTATAAAATCTATAGTTTGTCTTATACAAGGAAAATTAGAATTATATTTTATAAAAAGAAATGTATTGTAAAAGTGAGAGAAAAAGAAAAGTGCAGGATTGTTGAGAGAATTCATTAAATGTATTATGTAAATGTTATGCAGTGATGGTAAATAAAGGCAGCAAAAAAAAAAAATCTCATTCTAGATGAAATTCTAAGGAAAAGAAGGAAAAAATAACAGAATTGCTAATGGCCAAGCAATTACAGCATACCTTGTCCACCAGGGTACATACATCTAAAGACACGCCCTAATTCCTCTGCTTGAACCCTTCCCGCGGGCGTTAATTCACCACCCCACTTCAGGATAAGTACAAGAGATGGTTCTCTCGGAGTATCTGAAAAATAGAGTGAGATAAAAATATTACGGAATAGCTATTATAAATATTAAGGAATAATATTTATCAGAAAATATTAAGAACCTTCATCACTGCTGGAGCGCCGAGGTCTTCCTTTTGGCTGGTATTTCAACTGTACTTTGCGATTAATACCAGAAAAATGGCCATACCTGGAACAATAAGAAATAAGTTACAAATCTCAGAATTTGTCATTAAGAATACCATTTTAACAATAAAGGTATTTTGATAAAGGTTACATTAATCTAAAGAAGTTCAAGTTTCTATTTATTTTAATTGAAGAGCTTGACAAAAACATCAGCACTCATATCAAACACAGGGAGAGTGTACTAAATACTGAGATAGCATAAAGATGTGAGTCGTATGGCATTATCAGCATACATTAAGACATTAATGAGTTTTCGCTGAAGTTTTGTGACACAAGTTTGCAATAATCATATCATTAAAAATGATAACACTACCCTCTCACAAAATTTATTAAATCAATTCAAAATATTATAAAAATCAGATGTTGGTTGCAGTAAATAACTAGCTTGTAATAATTAAAGAAACTACAACAAAATAAAGAACAAGTTTCAAAACAAGACAAGTCTACTGACTACAAGACTTAACATTTTGTAAAGTGTAAATGGAAAATTTTAAATTAACATTTTGACTTTAAGCTTAAATTTTTTATTTTACTGAGCTTTAAAGTTCAGTCACTGATTCGGTCACACATTTAGAACACATTTTTCTTATGTATCAATATCCTATGCTCAAATAACCAAACAAGAAAAGGCATTTTAACATGGATTCATGTCATTTTTTTTCATCTTTACAGAGAAGTGAATGTTTTTATAAAAAACATTTATTTAATCCTCGGATTCTGATCCTTCCTTTAACTGAAGAATGGATATTGCCATGTTCCCAATACAACCTATGCCTTAGAAAGCTGAAGGCAACTTACAGACTTACTTACTTATCCTCTACGTGCCTTGGGCACTTAAGGTNGAGGTTTCATCATCACTAATACGTTTTCCAACCTTAGAAGGCAACTTACAGCACTTCCTTTTTTGAAAAGGATGAAACAACTTATGACAGCTAGAAGAGTTCAACTATTACATTTTTTTCCAGGTATAAATGCTATTATTCTAATCATTTTAAACCTTTAAAAAGATGATGACTATTACAGAGCATATCAACATAATTAGGTATTAGGTAAAATAAAGTATTTTATTGAACACCTAATTTTCAAATGCTTGCATGTGTCAATGATAATTGATGATGCTGTTTTTTCTTTTAAAATTCATATTTTTTGTAGTATACACAGGAAAAAACAAGGACAAAGGATAAAACTATTTATCTGTCTATAGTAATTTTATCCAGACTACAAAGAATCCTTGAAACAAGGGTTAAACATGTTATTCATTATATATATATAAACATTCAGTGTTGTTAAGTTTCAAAAATAAGCTGTTAACATGATAAAATTTGTATTAAAATAAATTATATAAATTTACCACTCTTAAATGGAAGTGATAGCACATTTGCCTTTCAGCAAACTCTTTTAAAATAAGGTATATATATGTATATGTATAAAAATGTGTATTTACATTTCTAAAACGGCTTTCAGCTGTTCAAGCTTTGCCTTGTTTTCTTCTATTTCAAGATCTGTTCTTTTCATTTCAATTTCATTTAATAAAAATCTAGAGATGTCTAAAATTTCCTAAAAAGAAAAAAAATTAAAGTTTCAAGATTAAGCTAATTCAAATTTTAAAGAAGTAAAGTTATTTTTAAAAAATATCAACTCACTTGTAGTTGTTTAGGCTTCTTTAGTTTTACATGTCCATCTTTATACCCACCATATTTTTTAAATATTTCAAAAAATCTAAATCAATTAAGAGAATATTTGAAAATTCATTAAGGAAACACTATAGATAAATTTTTTTATTTAAACTTATCAAATTTATAAATGGAGTTGAATAAAAAATAAAATATTTGAAATAGTATAAATAATGTAATAAATATATGAATATAAATTTAAAAAATATATAATTAAATACATCAAAATAATTAAGTAAAAATAATTTTAATATTATTGTCAATCAAATAAAGTTTTTGTCCTTTATTGTGTATCTCCATTATAGCAACTCTTCCATTATAAAAACTGTAAGTACTGTCTTGTTTGCTATTGCATAAACAAAAAGACATTTTAATGCTCATTAAAACATCTGACTTAAGTTGTTCATTCAGCTAAATCGTGACTACCCTAACGTGCATCAAAAAGAGCTTCTTCAGCTTAACAGAAATAGTTTGAGGATGTCATTGGTTTTCTCAATGGACATTGCACTCTCATTGCTGAGGTGGTCATCTTGTGGAGGAGTCTTCACGACATATACTTTGGGATTGTGAGGTCTATTCTGATCAAAGATATGAGCATTTGGGGCAACATTGCATTAAGGCCTGGGAATTACAAGATATTCCTGTCAGGTGTTTGCTGAACTTTGTTTCAGCTATAAAGCTTTTTTGCTAATCATGATTTAGGGTTTGGGTACAATAGACCTCTCCTCGATGTGCCCTGCTCTTCAGAGCTGCCCTACCTCTAAGTCTAAACAATTCAATCAAAAAAAATCTAATTCAAAACATTTTTTTTTATTTCCAAAAACAAGTGTTAAGTTGTTGTTTTTTCAGTACTCAAAAAGTACTTGTTTCCATTTAAAATTACACGTTTAATAGCAAAAGCTTTAAAAAAATATTTAAACCATCTTTTTGGTACATTACATTATTGGTATTTAAAAGATAATATTACACTGCCACAAAAAACCAAGGTGATCTATGATATGCATTTATTAGGCTTAAAATGATCCATTCCAAACCTTTGTATATTTATTTTTAAAGAGTATAATAAATTTATAGACCATATTTGTTTTGTTTGAAAATATTGTTCCCTATATTTGTCAAATGTTTGTCTCTTTTAGTGGTTTATTTTCAAGTTAACACTTGGGGTAATTTCTTTCTGTGGTTTCGTTTCTGTTGAGACTTAGAGGTTCTCTAGATGTAAGTTATTTATCAAAAATGCTGTAAACAATGTGTCATGTTTAACATTTTGCGATGTTACGTTTAGTTCAACATGTTGCAACATTATAAAATTAACACAAATAAAGCATTCTTTATTTAATAAAATTACAAAAATCAAGATGTTATTAGTCAAAAATAATTAATAATAAAAATGTGCAAGCTGTATAAAAGCTAATATTAATGTAATTCTAAGTATAACAACTAAGGGAGAAAAAAACGAAAGTTTTTTAATAATACACAAAGCTTAACGATAATCAACATTGTTAAACAAACTTAAGTATTTTTTTATGATAAACATGCAAAAATTTTTCAAGTAAATTAAAAACAAATACACGATAAATAAATGTTCAAAAATAATATTAGCGAAGATAAACTTGAAAATCTAATTTATTTTCGATCTCAAAAAGGATTTACAAGTTGCATTGCTAGAAAAAAGACAATACTGTAACTTGCAAGTCTTACTTATAATGTTTGACTTCCATTTTCATTTTTTGTTTTGGTGTCCTGTCACCATGTCTTATAACAGCAATGACACACCGTAGTTCCATCCTAAATGAATTAAAGGGCATGTCTTTAAAAAAATCTTGAAAAACATGCTATGCCAAATTTTTATGATAGGAATGTTATATCAATAAAAAGCAAACTTACTTACATTTTTCCAAAAGTGGTTGGAACAATGGGTGGATCATCTAGTTGAAATGGCATGGACCAGGGTATATGCAATTGAGGTGTAAGTTCTCTCAAAATCATATTGCTATAAGATTCATAATAATCCATTGGACAATAAATAAAATAGAACTTAAAGTAAAATTAGATATAAATAAAATAGAACTTAAAGTAAAATTAGATATGAATAATAAAAGAATTACCGTATACACCTTGACTTACACACTGATAATAAAGTCGGACATACGTTTATCGTGAAATTTCAATGCTTTATAAACAATGAAATAGATATGAATAACTCTGTATCAATTTATCATAACAATCACACCCTTCAAAAACTATTTTTAATACGTTATATGCAATTAATTTCGCATTTCCTCTCATCGTATTTTCTTTACATATATGAGTTTTTTTTAAAAATTTAAAAAAAAAACATTGCTTTAAATTACGTTGGAATTAGAAATGTTAAGATAATGTATTCAAGAGTATTTCAAAATATATAACACAATGAAAACTTTTGAAACATAACATAAAGCTACACATTTAAAGATTCCAGACCATCATTTGTGTCAGATTCATTAACGTTAACAGTGTTCTGAGTCCCCCCAAAAAAATCCTCACTCCCATAGAAAGAATTCTAAATTCCACATTTCTATAAAATATTTTACCATAACATTTGAATCCACACTTTACTCAGTGTCTAGTATCATTTGACACATGACATCTATAGGAATAATAACCCACAACCATCAATTTATACACTCAACGTACCAGGAAATTGCTATCTCATAATCAAAAATAGGGGATCGACTTTTACACAGATATATGCTGTAAATCAACCTACTAATAAATAAAATAAGAAGAAAAAAAAACTTAAATTTGTAGTAAGAACAATTTTAAAATGTATCTCTAATTTTTAAAATTTAGTCAGTAAATAAAAAGACTTCGAAAAATAAAAATTACGCATTTTTATGTTTGGAATATGCATTTAATGAGTCACTAATTTAGAAATGTGGGATTGACATTACTTGAAAAGTCTGATGCAAAAAGAAATATTCTTAACGTTTCAAAATTTAGGGATTTAAAATTTTAAACTTGCTGAAAATATAAGTACAGTACAGAACCTTTTATCCGGAAATCAGAAAACCGGAACGAAATTTGATACATTTTCCCGCCAATAAAAAATAAATAAAAAAAATTTTCCTCCTATGATTTTAGGATTTTTTAAAAGATGTTTACTTCCATCATTTCAGAAATAATCATTAGTTCCCTACACTGTCAAGAGAAGTAAGAGTCTTGTACTAAATATCATCAATCATTCCCTTCCTCACCCCCTACATAGTTTTTTCTTTTCAATCATAGCTCAGTGAAGAGTGACTCATTGAATACTTGTTTTCTTATCATCAGGCCCTAAGTAGAGAGAGTCATTACAACCAACTTCTCACAATAGGAGTCATCATGTCTGTTGATTGTTTAGTCCAGGAGAATTAAAAAGAAATAATTTTATTCCTCTTTGATTCTTAGAAATCTCTTAAAGTACTCCCTACAGGGACTGCAGAATTCCTATTTTTCCTACAATCTCTGCACCCCTTCTTTTTTTTTCCTGTTATTTTCTACTTTTTCTTATTTTTTTAAAAATTATCTGTCATTTCTGCTATTTCCCCATTTAACATAGCAACAGCAAAGAAACCAAAGAAACGGGAATAATAACTCAAGGCCAAGTATTGCAACTGCACCTGTTTTCAAATTCATTCATTTTGAATGGGGTGTGAGGAGGGGCAGAACATGGTAGAACATAAATTCTTTTTATTGTCAGCTTTTGTGTGGGCTTGCCAATTTATGTTCAACTGGAGTGGAGGAGAAATAAAATAGCTAATCATAATGAGGAATAAGATTGTGATACACCTGTTTTTCCTTTTAATTTTGATTAATGTTTTAGCAAAATGTTGAAACCCAAGTTAAACTCTTCTAGATAGAAATCACGTGCCAGAATCACAGCGATAGATAGTGTCGCAGAACGTTAGAGAGTTTTTTGCAGAAAGATTTTTCTTTTGGGAAGTTTATTTTTTTTAAATTTCTTTTTTGCAGAAATTTTCGAAAGATTATTTTTTCCATCCAGAATTATATTCAAACAATGTATTTCTAGCGCATAGGAGGAGGGAAAATAAATGTTTGAGAACAATGAAGGAAGAAAAAAAATTGTTATCCTTTTATCCAGAAATTTTTGAAATTCTTTTTTTTTTTTTCTTCCCCCATCCAGAATTATATTCAAATGATGTCTTTCTCGCATGCTCGCGATTTTTCTCTTATCATTTGAGAATAATAAAAAATAATGAAGTTAAAAAAAAATTGTTTTTCTTTTCTCCAGAAATTTTTGAAAGATTTTTTTTCCATCCAGAATTAGATTCAAACGGGAGGGGAAAGAAATGCTCGCGATTTTTCTCTTCTAATTTGAAAGTAATAAAGAATAATTAAATAAAAAATTGTGTTTTTCCTTTGTCCAGAAATTTTTGAAGGATTCTCTTTTTTTTCTGAAGGATTTCCTTTTTTTTTTTTTTTCTTCTTCCGGAATTATACTCAAACGATGTCTTTCTCGTGCATAGGAGGGGAAAGAAACGCTCGCGATTTTTCTCTTCTGATTTGAGAGTAATAAAAAAACAATGAAGTAAAAAGAAATTGTGTTTTTCCTTTCTCCAGGAATTTTTGAAAGAATTTTTTTTCCAACTAGAATTATATTCAAACGTTATTTTTCTCGCGCAGAGGAGGGAAAAGAAATGCTCCTGATTTTTCCATTTTCATTTGCTAATAATGAAGTAAAAAAAAGAATGGCTAGTTTTGAGTCCTGATGCAGACAACGACGAAGTTGAAGTAAGCGACGAGGAAGATGGGGCCCAACCCCCCTTTTTTTTCCTTCTTACCTTTTTTATTCATTTTACATTAAGCCTGTATATACTTTTATTTCATTATTTTCTTTTCCTTTTTTTTTCTTATTAAACTTATGTATATTACTTTCTTCTTTTTAAGATTATTTTTTTAAAAAAAAAAATTTTCAGTCGAGTTTGACAATAAAAAAGCGGCTTTTTGTAGCGATTCAGAAAACCGGAAAAATTAGTTATCCGGAATAGCGATGGTCCCGATCGTTCCGGATAATCGGTTCCCTACTGTACCAGTAATACTTGAAATACTTTTCCTCTAACATCCTTTTCTGCCACTTATAATTTAGATATTAAAAAAAAGAAGAAAAAAGCTAATTGTGCTAATAGAAATTAGGAACTTGTAAAGACACGAAAAAAATCATCTGATTTTGAGAAGAATGACAATGGATGCTTTTGTATTTATTCTTTACTTTTATAACTAAATGCCTGCCAATAAATTTTAACTAAATCAAAATTATGTAATTACATATAAAATTTAGTTAACTTCTGCAATTCTGAAATTGACACTATATTATTAATAGATTTCTATTTTATATCATGGAAAAAAATTTATCAGAAACATATATTTTACAATACAAATTCTTGTTTGCAATAGCAGTTGTTTTTTTAAGAAGTATGTAAGAACAACAGCTTTTTTCATTATTTAAAAATACTTACCCTAGAATTTTAGAGCAATCATCATAATATTTCATTGAATTTTTAACAAAACTAAAGCCATTCACATCACAAACGTAAGATTTTCCATTCGCTCTCAGAAGGTCAAAACCACACACAGTTTGCTAAAATTCAATTCAAAGAGTGAAATATATTTATTTATTACATTAACTATATTTATTTGTTACATTAACTATATTTATTACATTAACTATAGAAACCTTTTCAAGATAATTATTTTCTTAATATTATTTTTATATAAATTTTTTGGTCATTTTTAATTCCAGAATATTTCTTTAACAGCATTATTGACTACTGAATCTGCCAATCATAATTTCATTAATTTAAAAAAAATAAAACTTAGGCTAGTTCTTTATGACAGTGCAAAGTTTTAGATCGAGACGCCAATTTTCAAAACACTTTTTGACAGAAGAAAGATATCTCTTAAAAAAAGAATTAAATTCTTTTCTTGGTTTATTTTTATCAACTCATTTTTTTTTATTTAAAATTATTTTATCTAAAGGCATTTACTTTAGCACAATAGATTTTTTAGGACTGGGATTCGATCTTCAGTGGATGATTAAAGCCCACCCAGATTCAGATTGATTGGTACCAGTCTGGGAAATAAAAAGTGTCTTCCATGAAATGATGACCACACTGCAACAGTTAAGCTGTTGGTCACGTAAATTTGTAGAGACTACATTACCCCTCTGACTCACAATTATTTGTTGCAGTAATGCCTTACTTAGATATTTTTTAGTTGTCATTGAAACAAGGATAAAACATAATGTAACAAATAATAGTCTTGATTTTGATTTATTTTTTTCCTCCTTTCTTTTTCTACTAAGCAACTCATGCTTAGGTTTTATGTTAGCCTTAAAGACCTACTATCAGAAAAAATATATTTTCTGGGATCACTAAAATTTGGATGCATGACTCTTTTGTATGTTACAGCAGGGATGCACAACTTATGGAGCAAAGGGCAAAGTTCGCCTTTTAAGTTTATAAAGTGGCCCCAGAAGAGAAAGAAATATATTAAGTTTTTTTAGTGAAATAAAATTTAAGAAAGAGTACCTTGAAATACAGCTGTATTAGAAAGCTAGTTTCTTTAATTTTTTTACTGGTTATCTTGCTCTTTTATTTACTTATTGTTTTAATGCAAACCTGAACCATTTTATTTTTCAAGTTTTAATTTTGGAGATGAGTTCAGTGCTTGCAGGAGATGCAATTTCTTACATATAGCTTGTCTAAAGTAAGAACTCCCCTAGCCATTCGTCTGGACCCATGGCGGTGATTAAGGTAACGAGGTATAACTATTTCAAGAAGGTCATTGTTTAGGACAGGTTTTGGCTCGGTCTAGTCGACGAGAAAAATTGAATATTTTTCTTTGATTTATTGTGTTAGCTCTAAAATTAAGAGAAACTACCCTCCCTGAAATGCACTATTCTTGTTTTCATAGCAGTAGACGACCTCAGACATTGTGGTGGGGGGAGTTCTTAGCGTAGACAAACTATATATTACACATCATTATGATTACAATTTTGCATGTTACTTTTAATCAGGATACACATACATCTTACATTTTTATGAAAACAGTTTTTCCTTATGCATGTTAACACTCTTCGGTTTATCAAAAAAGGTAGATGCATCCCTGTCATACAGTAACCTGAATTTTAAGATAGAAGAATTAAGATTGAATTTGATAAATGTTTTTATACCTTAAAAGCTAAACAGACTTTTCTAGCAATAAGTTTCTCAGCATTGCTTAGAATGACAGGATATCTAACTTCTTTTCCTTCTTTATCTCTTTCAACTTTGCCATCTAGAGCAGGGGATTTTCGAGCTTCTGCATGCGCATAATCAGGTCCAACAGTGTAAACCTACAAAAATAAATAAAACTGTTAAACACAAAAGTAAGTAGATTTTCTTTTTTTTTAAGTGTCTCTTTTCTGTAAAAGGTGAATTTTCTTTTATTTATTGTGAAACTGAAGAGTAATTTAAAATGGTTTATTGCATGCGATACATATTTGTTGGCTTTGAAAGAAATCTTTTTTAAAACATCAAAGAACAAAAAAAGATGTTTGAACAAGTGGGTGGCTAAATTAACGTCCAAAACAGTATAAAACATATCGTTTCAAAGCGTACATCAATCTACATCAACAAAGCTATCACCAAATATGAAAATGTTATAAAAATCAATAATAAAAAGAAAAAATGATAATTTTTTAAATAACATAAATTAGTAATTTGTAAAGTCTCTAAGAAAGAGTTTTATAATAAACTATGTGCTATAATGAAGAAAATAAACACCATTAATTCTGTAACTTCAGTCAATATTTTGAAGGGAATTGAATTTTGAATTTCTTAAATTTTCTACTTCTTCAATGGCATGCCAGCCCAGAGTGGGCAAGGGCCTTTCTGAGAAGCAAGTTCCAAGCTGCTTTCTTCTTGGATAGACTCTTCCAGTTTATAACTTTGAGAACTCTTAAATTATTTTCTAGACAGTAGATCCACCGGATCCTTTTTCGGATTCATTTTAGTCTTTGAACTGATATAAATTTTATTATGTCTAACTCTTTGTAGATTCTATAAAGATCTAATTTTTTTTTCAGCTATCATTACACTTTACACCTCCCAAAATACTTCGCACTATTTTTAAATTTTTCTCATATAGAAGTAATAAAGTAGAATATTTGAGAAATATCGTATAAATGCTATTTATGGTAAATAATTTTTGCTCATGATTTTTACTTTAATCAAAAAACAATGTGTAAATAATAAATGATGAAAAATACATAAACTTCATTTTTACGTAAATAAACAAAAAAATATGTATAATTAATCAAATCGAACTACAAGTACCAACCTTAACATCAGTACCATCTGTAGGCATAAATTCTTCATAAATGAAAGACCCTGACTTCCTAACTCTGCTCTCAGGAGAATAAACGCTGCTTCTACTGCCAATCTGAAATTAGCCCAATTTCATTAGCAAGCAAACAAAAGTTAACCAACTATTCAATTTTACATTGGATTTGTCAGTTTTTTTTTTTTAAATATTTAATGAAACTAAAGAATTCCTTGATTATAAAAAAAAAATGACAAATAACCTTTTATGAAACACTACTTTATTAAATTTTGGAAGAAAAGATTTCTATAACAATTTTATACCGATTATTAAATATATGGAAAATTTAACAATTAAATAAATGAAAAAAGTTAGAAACAGTTATAAATATTAGAAAACTTTTATATTTCTTTAAAACTACATTTGAACTTGTTTAATATATATTCTCAAGTTCAAATGAAACAAGATACAATTAAACTAATGAGATATAAAAAAAAAAATTTAAGGCTCAGACTTTTCTGAATAATCTTTGACTTCCACCACCGGCAGATGTTGGATAGTAGATGTATATATTGTGATCCTCGGCAGATATCGGCTTTTCCACAAAGGGTTTGTTGAATATCACTCCATCCACCTCCACATGATCTTCACTCTCAACCAATTCTGTAATAATGTGAAATACTAATGATCAGTGTAATTAATTAAAGTAAAATGCACTCAAACTTTGATAACTTCAAAGCAGCAACTTAATTTATTGAATATTACTTAGGATTTCAGTAACATTATTTTTATTAACGCAAAAAAAATTTCTAACTAAAGAATAAGGCTATAAATGAGAAGGGAGAAAAAAAACTAACAAAAAGAGTTGAATGATGTAATACATAAAAACTGCTCATATATCAATCGAATGTTATATTGATGTCCTTTCTACCTCACAGTAGTTATTTCCTCCCATTTTTCAATATCCTATAAGTTTGTGTGTAACCAATATGTATTGACACATCCATGGGTGCAAGTTGGAAAAAAGGCCAAGACTGAAATTTTTTTGACTGAAATACCTAACATACACAAAACCCCCTCGACATATGCAAACTATCTAAGAAAGCTTTACCATAATACATCAAGTTTAAATACTGTACAAAAAATATTTATTCAACTGTCAATATTTATTCAACAAAATATTTATCAACGGAAGACTTGCACCCATGGACACATCCCAATATATGATAAATACTTGTTGCATTTATAACAGTTTAGTTGCTATGTTCTATTCTGAATACAACCAATTATAGAAATATTTGCTTTATGTGAACAAATAAACTATTTAATAAAATTTTTCATTATGTGTAAATAAAAAAGCATGATTAATGTGAAAAAATTAAAATAGGATTTTAACATTTATTTAATATAATTGGTACAATTGTGGACAAAAATAATTCCATTGCTGTAATATTTGCAGTTTTCACTCAATTTATAAAATAAATTTATCTAACTCTTTCAGAAAAAAGTCAATAAAATTCAAGAGCACATTAATAGTAATTGCTGAAATATTTAATCAAAAATACAGAAATTTTGTTTTAATGAGCAACAAAACTTTTTTAATAGAAATTATGGCATTTTGTAAGAAACAGAATTTCCCTACACGAAGGTTAAACTTGCAAATTTTATTATGCAGTAACATATAAATTACAAATAGAAGAAAAATTCAGCAGAAGAACTTCAAAAATTTATAAACTCACATTGTAATATAGTTTATTAATAAATTAATATCAGTCATATAGTCAGCATATATCACCCTTGAGATTAAGATTATTAAGAACCAAAATTAATTTATACAGAAAGCTTAATTTTTAAAATAATTAACTAGTACTGTGGTTTAGAGAATATTATTGCGGGTCAAAAAATATAATTATATTTAAGAAAAAAATTGAAACAAGAAATTGCTAAAGAAAGAGTATTTTATACAAATTTATATTCTAATTTTAATTTAGAAGGAAAAAATTTACCATGTAGGTGTGGAATGCATACAAGAAATAATTCTAAAATTCCATATACCCGAACTTTTCTTTTTGCCAAAATCATATTCCCAAGCAATTCTTGTTTCCTTGCCATGATAGAACCTTGCTTTAAATCTTCTTTTTTTTAAAGAAAGACAGATTTGTCAATAAATATTTTCAGGTATTTTAATAGTGAAAGGTAATGCTGATCTCATGATAGTTTAAGCAGAGAAAGTGCTCACTTTGAAGATATTGCGCTAAAATGTTTATTAGAATCTATAACTCATATGTAATGTCATTTAAATCCAAAATACTGTCAAATATTAACAAAAAAAGGAGCTGAAATTCAGCATAAGGATAACTTTACATAATTTCTTTTAAAAAAAAACTATTTTAAGCATATTTTAGAAATTATGAAAATCAAACAATCTGAAATCATTTCATAAAAATTGTCGCAAAACAATTTAAGATATAGAAACTATATTTAAATTTATATTATGAAGGAATAATTAAAATTATATCACACCTCTTAGCATACCTGATGGAAGATCTGATTCCCTGTCTAAAACAGCGTATCTCGGAAGCTCAATTCCTTCATTCTCTAAAATACTATATACTTTACGCCTAAAAAAAGATGAACAAGAGATCTTAATAAATACTATGTATGAATAAAATTAAAAAAGTAAAGCAACATTTTAAATAAGTTTCATACACTAAAGCTAAAATAAGTTGAAGCTAAAATAATGTATTAAACCTTCCATATAAGAGAGCAGCAAATAGAAAAGTTTTTGTGCTGAGAAACATATAGCGAAAGTATTGAAATCCTAGTGAAAGAATCTTTATGAAAGAATATAGAATGTGTCACTTATGAGAATTAATACTTAACAGGCTTAACTTACTCGAAATAGAATGGAAAGAACAGTTGCTAATGTAAACAAATGCCATGTTTCAACAACCAATCAGGATTGCGATACCCTTACTACGTCACTTGCAGGTATCCCATTGTTTAAAATAAATAGCAATTTTAAGAATTACAGTTTGATCTTTTGCTGTAAAATTGATAGCATCAAAATTTCTCACTGTAACTTTTTTTGCCATTTCAGATTTGGGATGCTGAAGTAATAATGGAATATAAAAATTATATACTTTTATCTTTTCAAAATATACCTCTAAAAATAAGCTGCCATATAGAATAAACAATTAAAAAAAGGTATTATAAATACAAATCTGTTTCAATCAATGATCATGCAAGAGTGATGAAATTTATACCTATCTTGAATGTCATATTGCATAAATAAATCATTTATGATGAATGGTTTCCGAAGATTAGAATATTCTACAGCTTTTGCAAGAGGAAATCCTTTGGAATGGAATGAGATTAGGCAATCACAAAGAGGCCATTTTTCAACAGGCTCCTGAAAAAATACCAAAATTATTAATAATTTATGAACAATAAATTACTAATCACATAACATAAACCATTTAATGCCCAAAAGGTATTTACCTTTAATGTTATTATTGATATTGATAATAATTATTGAATATGATATTATTTTGAGTGCAAATTTTACTTAAGTGATGAAAACATTGACCAATGTAAACATAATATAAGTTAGTTTAACTGGAACAACACTGCGATTGATCTAGAAATATCAAATTTCCCAAACAATATACTGTGTTAATAGAATTCTGAGGCACGGAAATATTGAATGAAAGTATGATTTGAATTGAATAAATGTTACAACATCAAATATTTATGATTTTCAGTAATAAATTTGTAAAAAATACAGTACCGAGACAAATACTGTATGAATTCCTTTAATAAACACTTGAAATGATTAAGCACAATATTTTTTTATATACTGCTGCACATGTGGTAATAATGTTTAAATACTTTCTTCAAATGGCAATCAAAGATATAAGTTGAGAATGAAAGGGATGAAACTAACATTTAAAATGACTTCCTCAGGAAAGACAACCGTTTTCAAGTACTCAAACTCCTCGAGGCGAGTCAGAATTTCTTTCATTGGCTTGGATTGAGATTTTTTAGACATCGCACATATACCAACAAGAACTTGCTTGCCTTCACACAATTCATCATCTTCAGCACCCTTATCAGCCTCCTATAAGAAAAAAAGTAAAACTAAAATTAATCATTATATTACACAATTTAAATTTTTTCATGGCATTAAGTTATTTTAATTTAAATTTCAAAAATAAATCAAAGATGAGATTAAACAAGTAAACATAAAGTTCTAAAAAAATTATTTGAATGTAATAAATATTAAATGCCATTTATCGGTACTTTCACAAATGATTTCTTGAAACTCCGAATTTTTTTTAAAAAAAAAAATAATTTCAATTTAAGAGTGAAATCCGAGGTTAGAAAAACTGCACATTATTTTAGTAGGGCAATTCAAACCAGGTGACCAAAATTTTGAACTTAATATTTTTAAGCAAACAAGGTGTAATTTTCCAGTTAAAAACTGAAGATTTAGAAATAATAACTTTAAACTTATTAACATAAGTTATCAATCAGCTATAGGCTCTTAAATAAAGGGCTACATCATTTGAAATTTCTAACCACAGTAAGCGAATCTTTAATAAGTACAGTAAAGCAAGATAATCAAAACAGATTATCTTGCCCAAATGTGTAGAAACATTTACCATTTTCGATTAGCAGAAGAAAAAAAAATTCCAAAGATGGACATTAATTATTTTTATGTTCGACACCACTGCTTTACTTTTTCATTCCATTTATCATCTATTTTCATCTCACATTTTGCTCCTTTATGAAATGAAGTGAAATATGAATAGAAACCATCTAAATATTCTTTTAGGAGTTAATTTAGAACAATAAATTTCACTTCAGTAACCTAATGAAATCTGTTTAACTATGTTGTACTTAAAGTCATTTATTAAATTTAAAATTGATCATTCTTAAATTCATTGTTATTATTAAATTTAAAATTGATTAGTGAAGTTTTATTTTATTTCATTTTATTATAAGTATTTCTTTTGGAGTAAACAACTCAGTTTAAATTTTTTGAGAAACAACTTAACTTCATTTAGAACATTTTAAATTAATCATTTTGCTTAGAAGAGCTTAAAAAGTGTATGCATTCAAAGTAAAAAATTTTTTTTTACCGAATATTCTGTAATTATTGTTATTTTTTAGAGAAATGCAACTTATGCCTATATTCAGAAACTTTTCTTGACTTTAAGCACCTACTCATACTTAGGTTAGCACAAATGCTTGCTAAAGGGTTGCCATATGCATTCATTAGACGTAAAGCTCCAAACGTTGCTAATAAAAACAAAGGTGTAGTATACGGATTAATATAATCTCTGTTTTGATGCATCAAATACAATGATTATAAAAACTGAAAATTGTATAAAACAATAATTTAATTTTATGCAGGTCATAAATATGGTATCAAAATTATCATTTCACCTGCGTGAAAAGATCATTTTGGGGGGAGCCGGGTTTGCAGGAAAATTTTTTATAGACGGATAATAGAGTACTAAAGTGTTTTTTTGTCCTTCTTTTAAAGTACAGTAACATTTTTCAATAGATGATTTTATTGTATTTAAAAATTGTGAAACTTTTCTGCATTTTTTAAATTTTTTTACATGTTATTTAGAAAAAATAGAAAATTTTTTAGAGACAGTTGTTAATTTATTTTTATTCCCGGATTTTTAATATTATTAGATTGAAAGACATATTGCTTAAATATAAGTTGCATTTACATTGTTGTTAAAAAATGCTGCTCAGTTAAAATTAAAATTAGTGATTTTTTAACTAACTTTTACACACTGGAAAATTTTATAAAACACCCATTCCAACAGGAAATAGAGGACAATTTAAATTTAAAGAAGCTTTTTAATAGAAAAAATAATGTTTATAGAATTAAGAAAAAAATGAAAGTAATTTTCAGTATTTATTATTGTTATCACTGATTTAATTTATATCCAAATAAAAAAATTTATGTCTGACACTAAAATTTTTACATCTGACACCAAAGTAAAAAAATTTATATTAATTATACCTCATATTTCACTTGTTAAGAACTCCATAGAATTCTTTATTCAAATGTTGGCTTGAAAATTCAGTCAAGTTTACATTTAAATTACAAGCAAATTCACATAGTTTAGACAATTTGTAAATGAGCACTAATTTTTTGCTTTCATATTATTTACGTGACACCAATTTAATTTGAACTTATTATCACCAATTTTCATAAAACAAACAGTTTTTTGATAGATTATGATGTAGTAAATATTGCATTATTCATTTAAAAAACAAAACAAAAAATAATAATGGAAAATCTTAAAATATCAGTGATTAAAAAAATTATAACATTTATACAATTATATATTTAAAAAATCTTTTATATTATGTTATCAAAGTTATATATTCTTAAACTACAACAAAGAAAAAATATATAAATTAACATATATGTTTATACCCTTTATAGTTTATAGACAAAACTGAACAAGCTCACCAAACAACAGTAAACAATTTCTCATGCTAATTAAGTACACACATATAACACAAATTCATAGCTAAGAAAATCATTTCATATGAAGAAAAATACCTTTTTCTAACCTTATACTCATTGAGTAGAATATTTGATTTAAAATAAAATAATACAACATAATAGACACAAACAAATAGTAAGTGTTAAGAAAAAAATAAGATGTGAAATCAAGTTAAGAATCTTGTGATACTAGTTACATCTAAAAGACCAAATTAGTACTGAATTTTCTACCAATTTATACAATGAAAAAATTTGTACTCTTATTTTAAACAATTGACAGAGATGTGCATCCCAAACAAGTATTTTCAGAAATAGTTGAAAAACTAATGACAAACAAAATAACATTAAATTTTATTACCATAATTTTCCATAATTTATGACCTATGAATTTATTATAAATTATGACTGATATCCTATAAATTCTGAAAAATAATTATTATTAAAGGGTTTCTAATCAATTTTAGAATAAAAATTCCCTGACTTTTCCAGGTATATCAGGAAAATTTCTATTAAAATCCAGACCATATTTTATTTATACAATGCGATTTTTTTTCAACCAAAACATTTTATTTTTTATTTACAATGGCAAATATTAAATTTTGTGAGCAAAAAAATACCATTTAATGAGGAAGGAAACATGGAAATTTCCCTAAAATGTGAAATTTTTACAACAAATAATTGTAATAGATGCTAGAATTATTTAACTCAAATCTCTATAACTGATTACTGCTACTGACAATTCTGAAAGTAGTTATTTTTCAGGTATGATGAAGGACTTTTCTAGGTTTTTGTAAAATATTGCAACTTTTTCTAACTATTCCCAGCTTTTTGGAGTCAAAATACAATTTCCTGAGAATTCCTGTTTTCCCTGTTCACCATGAACCGATGTATTATGAGTCATGATATTTCTGTAAGGACATTATAAAAAAAAATTTAAGTGCAAAAGGGAAAAAACAAATAGTCTAATTTATGAAAATTAGTTTTAACCAAACAATTAGTTAAATTGATTTGACAACAAAAAAATGCCACAGTCAACATTATAAAATGCAAATTAAAGAAGTTTATACTACAAAACAATTTAAGAGAAAAATTTTACGCAAATCTCAAAAAAGTTGTAGGGTAAGACAATTTTCAGTTGTTTTTTACACTAATTATTTTCATTATTACTTCTTTAAAAAAATCTTGTAATTTATAAAATGGCATAAAAAATTATCTCCACAAATACTCTCCGGTTGATTCGGTGATGATTTATTTAAATTAGATTTTTTAAAAATTAAAACAAGTATTTATCAAGCAATGAATACAAACAGTCTTTTTTTATTAGAACTAATTGTAAAAGAAATAAATTTACAAATATTACGCACATTCTAATTGATAAATACGGATATTGAGAGTTAGAACCTATGAGAAATGAATTGACACATTTTTCTTATCCTTTTAACCTTATACTGACAAGAAAAATTCTTTTTCAAACTTGCCCAAATATAAAATTCTTACCTAATCAACTACTGAAACTAAAATCAAATCCTTTCAAAACTAAGTCATAAAGTTTTTCAGTAACATAAATTAAATTATGCAAAAAACTTGTGTAAAGATAATTTTTTTTAGGAATGTTTGAGAAAAAAGCTTAGCACATATAAGACTTTTAAGGTTACTAAAATAAGACTGAATAATTTATTAAATAATGCAGTTTGTTGAAAATTGCGTTGAAGAATGATTTTTAATTTCAAATTTTTTTATTTTAAAACTTTTTTTACCCTCTGATATATTTTCATATATCCCAAAGAGAAAGTACTAGAAGGTATTTTTTAAATGCATAAGTAGATAATTTTTATTGTTTTAGCTATCAAATTATCAAATTATAGCATTATTAAATGCATTATTAAATTATTTTCAATTGTTTTAATTAAGACAAATAATATTAATTACTATTCATATTAAATAATACAAACATGGTTCTTAAGTATTTTCTTTATTTGTTATTTATAATTTTTTCCTTCTAACCTTTAAAAGAATGAATATGATTACATAAGTTTTTAGATAGAAGAAAATGCTTTGTTTTAAAGCAGATAATTTAATAACACGTTTGTAAACTAAGTGTTTTATCAGTTACAGACAAGAAACAACAAAATTAGGCACTACATAAAAGATAATAATTAAACATAAATAACACTTTGATCTAAAAAGAAATTATAACTTTTGCATGCACTATTTTAATAATATCTGAAATAAGAAAGGTAATTGAGGAACAATTGTTGATGACATGCACTGATTTGTACATCATATTCTATGTTTTCTAATAATAAAGAGTACAATTTTATAATAATACACAAGCACAAAAGAATATATTTAACATCTACACAGTATAATTCAACACTAAACTCATTTCGGCTATCCTGTAACAAATTGAAGAAAAAATCCATTTATCTCAAGTTGAAGATGCATTGAAATCAATTAATAATTAAAATGCAATTAAAAGTTAATTTTTCAAAAGCAATACTTGTAGGATTTTTGCTAAGTTAATATCAAACAAAAAGTTAATAATTATAAAAGAAAGTTAAATTACATTAATAACACGCATTGGTACCATGGATAAGAAACAATAGCAGCAGTCGGGATATAAGGCTGGTGTTTGCAATGGATACAGGGAGAGTAGATTTAAAAATTCTGGAAAAAGAAAAATAGTTTCATCTTTTAATCAAGGTATGAAATTAGGATCAAAAATCGGTATTATATTGCATCATGCAAGCAGTAATAGTCATAATTAAATCTTACATTTATTTCTGGAATACATAAACAAGTATTGCTCAAAATTTTTCTAGTGTTTTCTAAACATAAAATTATGAAATAGAAATATAGGGATTTGACTAATTAATTAAAAGATTGCTTATAAATTTTTAATCATTAAAGAATTGGAAAAGTATATGTTTACATATAGTAGTCAAGTTACCTCTTTGAAATACAAAAATTAATAGAATGGTGCTATCTACTTAAGATAAAAGTACTTGGGATATAAAGAACACGTTATTGCATGCAATTTATATCAGTCATTCGGAATTATTGATGCGATAAATGAATAACATTAAATTTGTAGATAAAATACTAATGACGAAAGTACAAAGCAAATAAAAACTGAAAACGCAGGGAAATATTCTCGTAAAGTATTTGCTTGAAAATTAAAAACATAAAACTGATTGCAATCCTTCATTTTAATAATAATTATAAATAAACAAATCACAAAATGCAACCATTTTTATAAAAAATCTTTTTTCATCTAGTTAATTCTTTACAATTAATCCTGAATTATTTTTACAAAAACATTTCTTAAAAAAAAGACATTTTAATTTATAAACACTGCTGTCATGAAACATTTTTAAGGGGAATCTGAAATATGAATGTATGTATAACAAAGAGGATCAAAATTCATTTATTATTTTGAAATTGTTATTTTATGCAAAGAACAACAAAGTTCACTTTAAATAGCAAAATTGATTAATTAGAGTAATAAATTTTTCAGAATTTCTACAGTAATATTTTAACAAAAACTTCCTTAAAAACTTAACATCACAATTTTCAAACTTATCAGCCAACCTTTACAGATAGTTAGTAATATTTTATTTTTACATTAAAAATTAATTATACAATAATGAATTAAATACAAAAATTAAACAATAATAATTTAATTTCAAAAAATTAAATTGGATAAAACAACCATATTGTAATATGAATAAGTTTTTATAAAAACTTGTTTTCTTGGGAAAATAACTTATAAATCTAATAATAATAATTTAATAATAAATCTTGGGAAAATAACTTGGAATATGCCTAAAAAATTTGTACCGAAAGTCGACAATTATCAGGTTGTAAAATTATCAAGCGATTACAGCTACAAAATACTTTTGAAATACATAGTGTGTTAAGAAAATTGAAATACAATGCACATATTTAATTTTATAAATTTTGCTTACATTTCAGAATTAAAAAAATTTGTAAAAGAACAAAAACAAATTTTTGGAGTACCAATCAAAAAAATTACAATAATCTCTTTCTGAAAACAAAAACTTATAAACAAAAAAAAAGTGTACTTCAAAGCTTAACTGCATCTAGAGTAAAGTAACATGAGCCTAAAAGAGTAGAAAGAGAGAATACAAACAATGTCCCAATTTTTATTTCCAAGAGATTGCAAAATTTTATAAGGAACTCATAATTTCATTGACTGAAGTTGCGAAAGTGTCAGTTATGACACATAATTTCAAAATATCTTTTTTTATAAATGTATAGTCAATATTTTGCGAATCCATTTTCTTTATAATCAAATAACATTATCTTTAAAAAGAAATATTTAGCTTTTATCACTCTAATATAATTTAAAACTTTGAAACAAACTCTTTAAAAAACAATACTTCAAACAAGTTCCAAAAAAAAAAATAAAGATCATGACTAAAAAAACTATATTTTATAAAGCACAGCAAGCTATAAAATTTCATTTTGAACACTAGTTAGTCCCTTTGCTTTAAATAGACAAAAAAAATTGCAACAGAAAAATCTAATATCATAAGTATGTTACACAGTAAACCAAAAAAAAAAANAAAAAAAGAAGATAAAACAGATTATTTAACAGGAAATATTTTCAAATTCATTTCAGTTTTAAAAAAAATCAGAAATATGTATTAATTTCTTCTTGTAATTTACAGCAAATTACAAGAAAGAAAATATTGTATTACTATTTAGTTTCGAAGAAACAAAAAAGGGAAAAAATGGGATTCCATACTCCTAAATGCATTAAAAAACATGCAGTTCCTTTCTATTAATAATCAATAAACTGAAATTATACTATAAAATGGCATGGTATTTTAAGATTTAACAATAAAATTTGAATTGCAGTTTTGAAAAAATGAAATTTTGAAAAATTATTTTTCACAAATGATAATAGTTTAAAAACATCTAAATCTAATTCTTCAGAAATTTCCTTTTTAAATACACACACAAAAATCTTTAGAAATAAATTGTATATTTGTACATAATACAAATACAATATACTCCAAATTATTCAGGTTAATCACTAGAATGGAAAAAAGAATAAGGATAATCTGAAAATTTTTACTTTACAATAGAAGAATAAGTCATGGATGAAAGATATTGCTAAGATAGCTTTTATTACACATGTATAATAAATGATTATAAAAAAAGATTAACAAAATACACATTTATTATAATGTCCTATTACATTTTACAAACTGTTTTTAAATAATTTGTAAATAATATCTGTACAGTATATTGCAAATTGTTTAGACCAATCCCTAGATTGAAGAAAAAAAATAGCTGTAAACATTTCACTTTAGAATAAGTTACAAATGAAAAACATTATTTTTCCATTATGTAATTAAAACTTAAAGTTGATTAAGGACCATACAAAGAAAAGGCATAATTACAATGACTTGTATTTCTTTTACAATCATTCTTTAAATAATTTGCAAATAGCACAGTATGTTCCAAATTATCCAGTCTAATAACTATAATAGAACATAATATAAATATGGATATTCTGAAACTTTTTACTTTACAATAGACTAAGTCACAAATGAAGGATGTGCTTTTGTGTGATATCATGAAGTCTTAAATATGATAAATAATCATACAGAAAAAAAAGAGCAAAATACATGTCAAATATAATGACTTGTTACTTTTCAAACTGCTTTTGAAATAATTTGTAAATAATACAAGTGCAGTATATTAAAAATTATTAAGTCTAATATTAGAATGAAACATTGAAATATACAAATAAGCTGAAACATAATAGGAAAGGTTGCATATGAAAAATATTGTTTGATAAATGGTCATAAAAAAAACTCCATATAATAATCTGTTTGCAACACAATGCTTGAATTTTATAATCGTTTGATAATATTTTATAATTATTTGATTTTCCATTCATTAACTTCTAGGTCCATTCCAACTTTCTCTTTTTTTCTTTCAGGAGCATATTTTATTTATACTTCCTTCTTTGGTATTCTTCCAACATTCTTAATGCAACTGTTCATGATTAAAATCCAATTTCAAAAATAAATCAGTGTCTTCCAAGTAAAAAAGATCCCTTAACTAAGTTATTGTCAAAAAAATAATCTTTTAATTTTACTAAACAAATTAAATGTGCTAAACAATAGACTGGATAAAAAAGTATCATATTTTCATTTCTCATATGTCTCTTAACAAATTTTCAATAACAAAATATTTTAAAAAACTACTATTGATAAAAGTCAAAAATAAGCACATATAATTCGAAAATGTATAATAACAGAACTTTTTTTCTAATGATTGTTTTTTCACAAAGTAAGCCCCAATATTAATCACACAAAAGTGTGACCTCAAATATGCTAATTCATTAAGTTATGGGGGGAAAATCTATCTTTTCTGAATAACCATACCTTTTATTTTACTGACAAAATTGGATTTTTAACCTTCAAAATAACTGTAATCTGGAAAATATGGTCCCAATAGTTTTGTCTGAAAAGCAGTTGAAAGTTTGAGTTTAATGTTAAACTAACTTTTTCTTTATTTCTGCATATCTAGGAAAGTTTTTAAGTGAATCAATTTTTCCACATTATTATAAAATTTGCTCACCCTCAGATAATTCTATGATAAAATTATATATCTCACATGACCAAAAAAACTAAAGCTGTTGTTTATAAAAGATAAGTTTATTCAGAGAAAAAAAAATTTGTGTCTAATTTTATAACTTAATACTTAGCACTAATTAATCAATATATTTTAAGTCACCACTATGAATCAGTAAGATTTGTATTTAGTTTGGGAAAATCTGGCTTTAACAACAAAAGTTACAAAATGTGATGTAATATCTTCATTATTAATTTAACTCTTATTGTTCACCATACACTATACACAGGTAAATTTTAAACTGAACTTCAGATGGGGGGGATGGGTTTGGGAGATTTATACAAAACAAATACTATTCACACTATTATTCAACTTTTATTACATTATCCATTGTAAAATATATTGTAAATATTTAGTATGTAAATATAATGTAAATATTGAGTTTCTTACATTAAGCATCGTAAGAAAAGAAACAAAAACAAATAAAAGTAGAATTTTGCAAATACCAAATAATTTTTGAAAATAGAATATGCTTTCTCTAATGAAGAATCTCTTATGAATGTAATTTCTAATGAAGAATTAATATTCAATAATGTAATTGTCACAAAATAACAATTTTTATCTTAACAAATAAATACAATGAGTAACATAGACAAGATAATAAAATGTATATTTCAACGTATATGAACATAATAATAATGTGTGAATAATATATACCAAATGAATTAAAATTGCTCACACAACAGTCAAACTAAAAAAACAAAAATACTTCGAGCAAAAGTAAAATCACAAATGCAGAAAAGGTACAAGTTGACACATTGTCAGAACAAAAAAGAGCATCAAATGAAGAGTACAGCATGCATTTGTAATACATTTTCATTTCTTTTTTACATGAATATAATTTTAAAATAATGTTTATTGTTAATAAATATTGTTTACAAATAAAAAAAACGATAGTTAACTCCAAAAAAAGGGGGGATCAACAGTGTACTGTAATCTACCAAATATATAGAGTTAAATTTGAGCATCTGATAAAAGAAAACAAAAAAATTTCAGGATCAACTGAAGCTAAAACCTTGATTTTACTTCTACTCAAAGTTCCAAAATTTAAGTGGGTAGTAAACTCATATTGAATTGAGGTAATACTGGCAAAGGGTTAAACAAATTTGTCTATCAACTGCCAAGTTTTGGTATGAAATTTTTAACATAAACATGAAGTTGAAATTCTATTTAATTTGAACTATAGATTTTAATTGGTATTTTCATTTTTTACTTGACTTACAATCTAAAAACCAACTTTATAAGTTATTAATTGCCTTTATAACCACTGAAAAAAATTATTAGACTGTGCATTACTTACAATGAATTAAATGCATAGAAATATATTTCTATTACTTATAAAATATACATATATTGAGTCATCCAGAATGTTTATGTTGATTCTATAAAAACAGATAACATATGAAAACTAACGCTAATGGCACGAACGTTCTGGGCGACCCAATATATTAAATATGTGATATTTAAAACAACAAAAAAAGAACATTGCTGGAAATGTAAATAGGCATGAAAATTTCTGAAATTGGGAGATTCAGTATAAAACAAAATTACAATAAAAATTACCTTACAAAACATTTTAAAAATGAATTTTCAAGTACAGAGATGCTGTGTATCATATTTCCATTAAATAAATAAACAGTGGATTATAATAAAGAGAAAAATAAATTATTACAATGAAAGCATTTTTTAAAAAATAAATTTACAAATATTAAGGTAAGCCAAACACAAGGTTTAAGAAGACACAAAATTATTACCTTATCATATTGACACATAAATATTTAAAAAAAAAAAAAAGAAGAAGAAGAACTGTTAAGAAATTATAACTACATTGATCAACTATGAAAATTCCTACAAGGTTTTGTAGTTTAAAATGGAACAAAACTACAAAATCAAGATGGCTACAAATACTCAGAAAACAAATTTATTGACTTTTCCTTGATGTTTCCAGGTTGATTTTATCGAACTTTCTTGATTTTTGCAACCGGTGGCATACATTTTACTTTATTTTTTTAGTTGCGCCTTATTCTTAATACATAAACTACATTACAAAACACTTATTACAAGATTTTAGAGCTGAAAGTAAAGAATTCCTTAAAAAAAAAATATTAAAAGACCTGTTTAGACCTGAAAAAAATATTGGACTTTCAGGTACTTCACACTCAAATCATTTAATTTTCTCAAACTCCCTTTTGGGTATTTTCCCAAAACATTTCCATCTTTTTTTTCAGATAGATAAACTTTTCTGAGTATTTACAGAATAGGCTCCGTGACCACTTTAAAAATAAGAAGTGATCCATTTTCTCATGGAGCATACTTAACAGATGGGTGGAATAGTGCAAATTCACTTTACAAATTGCAGAATATTTTAATTGTTAAAACAACAAAATTAATTATTTGACAACACTTTAAATGCTAAAAGCTTTTGAATTAGGTTAATATTAAAATATATTAATAAACTAACATGCTGAAAACCCCAAGAATATACAGATTTATTCTTTAAAAACCCTTAAAAGATAACAAAAATGCTTTTTTCAAACTTTCTTGTAAGATAATTATTTATAATTTGTTTGTTTCCTTATGTCTTATAAGATTATTATTTAAAACTTATTTTAGTCTCATAAGATAAGAATTGAAATTCCAAATTCTATTTAAAAGTAATGGTAAATTATACAATATAAATAGCCGATTGCACACATAAAAGAAAATTAGTTCAAATGAATCAAGTAAATCAAATGTTGTTATTAATTGAGAAAAGGTAAAATTTATTATATTTCGGATAAGATTAAAATGTTCATTAGAAAAGTTATTAATTCTGCATCACAGATAATTTGGCCAAGAAATAATCCCTTAATGACATTAAAATAACTTACCCTCATCAATTTTTGAGACAAAGAATACTCATCTTCTCCGATATAAAAAAATGGTCGATTCTGCTTCAACCCTTGGTAACCTTGCTCCAATTCTTGATAAGACATGGAAGAACTTTGTACACCTAGAATAATTTTAAGGTGATTAAAATGACTTTATAATATCAGAATAAAACAAAAATGTTCTGCCTTATTTTTTATAAAGGATAAAAAAAAAATTCTGAACATTTATGTAAACACTTAAAAAAAAAAAAAAAAAAAAAAAAAAAAAAAAAAAAAAAAAGAATGCATTTATTATACAAACAAGTAATTAATTTACAAACTGACTTTTATTGCATTGGGTAATGAAAAATAATCAAATAAAATTAGTTACTTGGTGAGTCACTAGTATTAGATATTTGGTCACCAATACCAAATGAATTTAAATTAACATAGAATTAGATACATTTAGAAAAGAAGGGACAATAAATTTGAAAGAATTTGATACATCTTCAATTTCTTCAACAACACCAACAAAACAATTAATCTTAAGTTTAACCTTATCATTTTATTAACTAATTGATAAATTTTTTAAGTAATAAAGAAAGAAAATAATTTTTTACATGTGTATTTAGTAACAGCTATTTTATAGCATATTCAAGACGTCTCCTCTCTTTTAAATATAACAACCATTAGAAACAAAAGATGTATTATATTCTTTAATCATATTAAGATATTTAAACAAACATACAAATCTATTTTAAATTGAGACATTGGGAACCAAGTTAAACAACTTTATTCTAATATTCTTCAATAAAGAATAAAAAATACATCACAAGCAGCTCAAATTCAAGCCAGCAAGAAATCAATAGCTTTTACTCTGAAATAGTTGATCAATTAGCTTAACATAACGGAAATAAAAAACAAGAGGTTAATTAGTGGAATCTGTGGATATTTTAAAGATTCGAGAAAAACTCAATATATGTTATTTTATTACAATTGAAAAATGGTTTTAACTATAAAAAAATAAAACTGTAATGACAATGAACACAATTGTAAAAACAAATTGTGTAGAAGAAATTAATTTAATACAGCCAAATTAAGCATCAATTGCAGATTCATTTTTAACAGGTAAAATCAGTAACCATATCAGAATAAAAATTTGCAACAAACCAAATCAAATTAGAAATATTATCAAGACATTAAAATGTAAGGGAAGAGTATTTTTGACAAAACTTGATCTTTTTTTCAGAATTAAAAGTGTAAAATAAATATCTTTTAACACACCAGGTAAACTAATATTCAGAACATAAGTAAATTATCTGCTTTATAATGCTGAAAATAATCTTTTTTCTTGAATTTAAATTTAAAAAAACTATAATGGGAATAAAAAAATTAATCTAAAGTTAATCAACTGTCCAATATGTTTACAGATAGTCTTTAATAAATATTTAAAAAATTATTAAATAACTTTTTCATAAAATAATATTTTTTCACAATTTAAAGTGTATTTGCCATTAGGAATGTATTTTGACCACTAAAAATATAAAAAGGTAAAAATTTAGCTTTTTATAAATTTCAATACATAGTTGAAAAAGAAAAAAAAAACTTGGTTAAAACTTTTAGCATTGTTTTCGAATGTATTCTTTTAAATACAATCCAAGATATAATTATTAAAATATCCATAAATTAAACCCAATAAATCTAAAATTAATATACAAACCCATCAAACGATAAAGGCTCCAAGCAGAAAGTAGAACTCTACCAGAGAAACAATTCTAACGTTGTATCTCAAGCAAAATAACAAAAGTAGATAAAATCATTTTCTTTTATCTGAAATAATGTAACAAAATAACTCGTTTTTGAAATATCAGTAATTTATTTAAGGTTTATAGATTCAATATCAGATTTATGACTTATAGATTGTCAATATAGTCCTACTTGAAAAACAAAGAATTTAACTTTCAATTAATAAGTAAAAATTTCTAAAAATTTTCATGAACCATTTTCTTTTTTCTTTTTTTTTATTAGAAAAAGGGAAATTATTAGATTTTGAAGATTTTTGAAAGAAATCTTCAAAAATTTAGCTTTATTGAAGATTTCTTTTAAAAAATAATTTTAGTTTATACCAGGCATATCACAGTTTTATGGAGACATTATTATATGGATACTTGTCCCTGAATAACTAAATTTACCTAGTGCTATAACCAGTTATTTGATTTCAATAATACGAAAGTCATATATAATAGCTTGCCCAGAGACAAAGCAGTTTCACCTTTCCAATTAGTTTCTTGTGGACTGATGACCAGCAGTTGATAAAACTTGGCCATTTTTTCTAGCGGAGTACAATACAGAAATTATACGAATAATATGTAAACTCTGTAATAATATGTAGAAAAATATATATTATGGGTATATTTCCATATCAGCACCAATATGTGCCTACTTCAATTGCCAAGATGCTAAAAGGATTAGCTAAATGCGAATAGGTTTCTCCTGGATTGTCACGAGATACACTCTTTGAGTTTTTTTTTGGTTTTATACAGGCCATTGTGCAGAAAACTTGACTAAAACTTTGTAATTATTTTGGCAAAGGTAAGTACTGAAATGGAAATCTTTCTTTTATTACAACAGTAAAGGTTCAAGATTAAGGAAAATTTTCGTATCATGATCTGAGGTAGAATATTCATTAAGTCTTTCCAACTTTTGGGCAGTATAGCTCCTGCAAAACAAAATCAAATATCATAAAAGAGGACCAACTCGAAAGGGAAAAACATGCAGTCGCCCCTGGCCAAACCTTTACTAGTTAGTTTGTTTTTTTGACAATTTGCAGGTTTAAAATCCATTCGGCGCCTTGACGATTACAGTAAGCACAGCAGATCATCATAAAGAAATATTCCCAAAAATTATTATGTTATAGCCTCTAGTCTGCTTAGAAAAATACTAACAAGATAAAGATTTTTCAGAAACAATTCATAAAAATGTACGCAACACTAATTAGCATAAAAATATTTTATGAAAGTCAAAACTATAAGAACGAATTTCCGATTAATATTCTAAGGAAAGTGCCACGAAAATTCTGACTTAGATTAATATTAAATAAAAAATTATATGTTTATTAACTCACATCGTAATAAATTATAAGAAGTGAAAACAAATTTTATGTAACAAGAATACCTTAAAATGGGGAGATTTTAACACACTCAGCAATCTGGAAAAAGTGTTTTATAGTGATTCCCGTACCGTTCCAGTCAGAACTCTATCGGGATATACATATCATCTTTTGAAAGGGCAAAGGTAAAATATACGAACTAAGGTTTACAAACAACATAATTATCGGAAAATGTAACAAATATCTGTAAAATTTATAAATAAATAAAAAATTGCAAAGACTTTCTTTAAAATTAATGAATGAAATACTTAAAAAAAATGGAATTGTTTTAAATGGCAAACAAAAATCAGAGCACAAAACTGCATTTTCTCACCTTTAATGATGTTATACTAACACTATTCTCGATACGAAAAACTTTATTGGTTTTTAAACCAGAATGTAAGTAGTAATATAGCAATTAATAATGACAAAAATTAATTGAAGCGCATTTGCGCTATGATATCAGTTTTTGTTTATATTTACTTTTAGGCAGTGTCTATTACACCGACTATCGGTAAGATAGCCTCAGAGCTATCGCGCCGACGTTGACAACAGCGCCACTTTACAGAAACTAATTCATCGGTACAATAGCTATAAGTTATGNCCGTTACTTTTATTTATTTATTTCCACGGTTACAAGTAAACTCTAAAATATTATGAATGCATATTTTTTTTTTCTAACTTAATCAAATAAAAAACGTTAATTCTCATTTAATTTTAATTTTACCACAACTCTCGCTTTTCTAAAGTTTGATAAAATGGCATGCAGTCAATATTAAAGGTTTTAAAAAAGTTCGCATTAGCATGAAACTAAATGCATTTTCAAACATTATATCTTAATGTTGAAGAAACAATTCAAAGTCATTTAATTATTTTTATTTATAAAAAGTTAAAACTTACATTTTCATAAATTATATATCAAACCTTTCTTTTAATTTTAATTAACATGCATGTGTTAAAAAGAGGATTTAGATCGAACTTCAAAACAAATTTATATTTTTTTCAAATCATGTGTTATAAATATGATTGTCCAAGATTACATTCAAACTCATCTGTAAGTGAAAATAATATCTGAAAGTTTTCTCTCTATTTTAAGAACTGGATAGCTTTTCTTTCTTTTTCACTGCTAATGAGTAAAGGGCTTTATCTGAATTTAATACTGCTGTAGTTTGACTTTAGACCAGAAAATCTATTGAATTAAATAATATAAAATATACAGCTTTCTACACACAGTTTCATTATCTATTGATATAGATAGTTTAGAATCAATGATATTGAATTCTTCGGGACTGAGAAACTATCAAACTGAATGTAAGGTATTTAACATATGTATCAAAATTCTGTATAAATAGTTCTACAACTTCCTAGAAATTTTCTCAAAAAGGTACAGCAAATGAAATATTCATTATAGTTTTAAAGAAATAATTTATTGTTTAATTAATTTATTTATTTTGTATTACTTAAAAATAATTTTGCATGTTTGAGAAAATATTTTAAATTTTACAACAAAAGAACTTTTTTTAATAAATATGTTACTATGTTAATTAAATGTGTTATTCGCACAATATATTAAGTTTTTTTATTTATTTAATCAAAAATGATAATTAATTTTAGTATTAGATTAAAAGATGCAATGTTTGTGCCACTTTCATAGTCTTATTCGTAAAAGTATTATTTAAAAAAATATAATTGATAACAGTAGTTGTAAATTATACTTTTTTTTCCATTGGATTTCCAGGGGTGCAAATGCACCTTCTTTACTTTCCTTGCAAGTACCCATGCTACTTCTGTTAAAATAAGATGATCCTAATTATTAATTAAAGTTATGATTATAATGCAAAAGTCTAATTTATATTAAAACCATTTTGTTAACTCTAACATACAGTGTCAAGAATTTAAATTTTATGTGCAATGCAAATTAAATATATTTAATAATGTATACATTGACCTATACTAAATTATGTGTCTTTTTTATCTGAACATATATTGGTTATTCATTGTAGAAGTGAAGTATCTCTTTGTAAATGGATTTTGAAGTAACAAACTTTTTACATGCATTGTGTTGGTAAACAAATGCAAGTATTCAGATATTTATGGGATTTGAATATACAGTGGAAAGTCGCGTATCCGGAATCGGCGGGACTTTCCGAAGTCCGTATAATCGATTTTTCCGTATAATCGACCTCCAAGGTAAACAAAGCTTAAAATGATCTGAATCTAAGAAGTAGAAAATAAATAAACATTGTTTTTCGGGCAATAACGTTTTAGTATTAGAATGATATCTAATCAATCATAAACAAAATATTAGAAAAAAAAATAATTATTGCTATTCTAAAAATAAATATAGAAAACGAAAAAAATTCCCAGTTATGAAAATATTAATTGCTCTCTCCACCATTTTGAACTAGAACGATTCAAGCAAGAAGGGGAAATTCCCGTCATTCAATAAGGTGGGTAGGTGGAGAAGAAAAATTCATTTCCTCCTTACTTGTCATTCAAGTTGAGGGCGGGGTAGTGACAAATTCTTATTTTCTCTCCCATCATTGGCTATCAATCAAGCATAAAGGCGTGGCATGCTAATTGGGTTCTCTTTATTTTTTCTTGTGTGACTAAAGGGGATTCCCCCTCCACTTTAACATTCAAAAAGGTTCCAGGAAATGCCTCTTTTACTAGCCAGCTGCATAGGAAAGAAGGGGGAGGGAGGGGACTCAGTTGTGCTCTTTTGAAAACAACCCCCCCCCCTTTCCTGCATTCCAGAGGAGGAGCGTCATGGTCTTAGTAGATCTTCTGTTCTCTTTTCTGTTGATTTATGGGTTCAATGCATAGATCTCTAGAAGCTGAGAGGGGGAAAAACCTGTCAAAAGACTTCGTTTTTTTTTTTTTTAAAGGAGAGGGGAAGATGAAGAAATGTTTGTTTATTTTGATTGTTAAAAAGTGTCCGGGAAATCGACCCTTCCGGAAAAGGGACGTCCGGATATGGGACGTTACACTGTAATTATTAAACTTGCTTCATTTTCATAATGGAAGATCAGACTCGAATATCATAATTAAGCAAAAAATGCATATTTTAAAATTTTGGAGTTTACCACTTTTATACATTTTACTAAAGTAAAATAAAATTTGTCTTATTTTTTTCATGAAAATAATACTTTAGCTTTATTTCTTTGATAACATAAATTGTCCTTTACTGAATTTAGTGTTTTATACAACTGGATTTTACTACTACTGTTAATCAATATTTTCACAATAGTCCACCAAGCAAAAATGGTACCTTCATAAAAATTGTCACAGTAAGATCGTTACTTTCATAAAACTTGTAATTATCCTAGCAAAATTGACACTTTTCGAGAAAGAATAAAAAAATTGGCATCTAAATTTTTATTAATGGTCAAATTGCAGAAAAATAATCCAGTGTACATGCATGTTTTGGAAGTCCTGTGAATATGTGCATATTTCGCAAGTCCTGTGAACATATGCAAGTTTAATGACACATACGTACCTCAATTAATGTTTTTTTTTTCCTTTCTTTTTGTTACATTTGAACATATTTTTCACCGAAAATTATGACACGCTAAAAGTCTTTACAACAATAAAATATCGTTAAAATCTTTCTGAAAATTGGGTAATGAGTCAAAAATTCAGGATTAATCCCTGGAATTATGATACTTTTTTTTACATAAATGTATGTGTCTAGCAAAAGTAATCTATAAGTTTAGAATTTACATTGTACTTTTTGCATAAAAATTATTTTAACTTTACTTTTTTAACAGTATCAAATATTTTTCTATACTAAATTATATGATGCCCTTTCTATATAAATGTGTAGTTATCTGACAAAAGTAAGATATAAATTATATATTATTCTTCGTAAAAAGAAAAATTGTTTAGTTTGATAATTATTCTTTAAAAGTGATGATTACTTTATAGGATGGTATTGAACCTTCCATATTTGTAAATAATTGTAATAGAATATTGATCGCTATGATGCATGGAAAGAATGTGCTATTTAATTCAAATAAATTTTATTGGTTTTTTGTTGTACAAGATCTTAGTTTATAACTTCTAGTTAGCTTTTCCCACATCTCTTCAAAAACTAACATTTAAAATATCTAGAATCCTAAAAAAAGTAACTCCTCAAAAATCTTATTGAGTTATTTCATTTCATAAATAACTGCCATTTCATTTTCAAGTTAATACTTTCAGCTATGTGAAAAGTGTAAAATTTTCCCGATTTCAGATTATTCAATTTTTCAAAAGAAATATTAAAATAAATAAATTATGTTTTTTTACTTATATTTTCACGAAAAATTTATGGCTATAACAAAGGATAAAAAAATCCCATTTAGTGTTGTATGAATATTATTTATTAATCTCAAAACCTTCTGTATTCACTTGAAATATGTATATCAATTAATTTATTCCTATCCATGCAAATTACAAAATAGAAAGCATTGTTTAATTTATAAATATTAAAAAAACAAATTAGTTACCTATTACCTTAAAAAGCTGACTGCTCTAAATATCATAAGATATAAAAGTATCATTTCATATATGTAACACACTTGTCAAATTCATTTTAAATATTTCAGCATAATTTTTTTTTTTTAAATCTTTATACTAATGATTTTTTTTAATTTTTAAATCTAATATTTCTTGCAGAAATATTTTGAAGGAATAAAAACAAAGCCTTTTAGTGAAAATGACAACCACATCTGGGTTAGCCCACCCCATCCAAAATCAAATTTACGTTTAAAAGTTTTTCCTACTTCTCAACATTTATCAAAAGAAGAGAAAGCATTTTATCAGAAATACGAAGAAACTCAAGACTGGAATCATGAATACTGGGAAACTCATAATAATGACTTTAAGAATGTAATTATTTTACATCAATTTGTGTGTTTTTATTTTTATGCATTCTTATTTAACATTTTGAATTTATTGTCATGGTATATTTTACTATTATAATGTATTTTATACATTCCTAACTGATTTGAAATATCTTTTGTAAATCTAATATGTTAATACAAAGATATTTTTGTGTAAAATAATTTCAGATATATTAAATGTTTCCCCAAATCAGTTCATTTTCAGTTACTGGAAATTGTTTGAAAATGAAATAGTTTTTTCTCTGAAAATGTACCATATCATAACTCTGGATGAAGAGAAATGCAGAAATTATAAATTGCTAAATTAAAAATTATAATTGCACATTTTTCTTCATTCTGATATTCATACTAAATATAATGCTTATGCAAAATTATCTTTTTTTTTTAATTAAATTGTTTGCTCTTTTACGTGTAATGCCCTGTATTATCATATTAAGCTCAAAGATTACCTCTGTTATTTGAATTTTAAATGTTGCTTGTCTTTATTAAAAAATATTTTCTGTTACTAACGAAGGGATAGATTTTTTTAAAAAATATATAAATATGATCGGCATAATATTTTTAAAACATATTATTTGCATAATAATTGTGAATGGTTTAACTTCAACCATGACTTGTTTCTTTAAAACTTGTGCAAACTATTTATAATGTTTATTTGCTTTGAAGATCATTTGGAGTAAAGTTAGTTCCTAACATTGTTTTACAATTTTAAACAATTATTTTGTATTCATTATTTTAATTACATATGTTTAATGGACATAGTTTTATAATTTATTAGAAAGTAAATTAATAATTGTAAAATGGTAACAAAAAACTTATATTTTCTTTATACTGTAATATTGAGACACCACTTTTAGTTTGGAAAGTATAATAAATGAATTATACAGCAAATATGGTTAAATACGAGATAAAGGAATAAATTACAGCATAAAATGTCTTTATAACTTTTATACAGTTACATACAAAAATATTTGAATCTTTGTTTATTTTAATGACCATATATTTTTCTATACAGGGAAAATGAAAAATCAGGGGATGACAATTGTCTTTTAATAATATGTAGAGAAATAAAGTTTTTTTTTCTTCTTTTGGAATCCTTTAAAAATATGTTCTAAAGGATATATCTAAAGATATAAGGACAAAGAATATGAAAAAAATTTAAAGGAGAAAGGATTCTTGACTTTTACTTTAAATCTCATTTTGTCTTTCAACTGCTCTTTTTTATATTATTACCGAACTTGTGATTATATTATAGAAGATAGCTAATTTATTAATTTTTACCTATCTAGTCTAGAAAATTATATATTGAAAAGATTTCCAAGGAAAAAAATTTGTCTAAAGATGAAAATCTAACAGATGAAGATATGAGTCACTTTTACAGAGACTTCTTAGAAAGGAATCACAAAAAACATATGGATTATAACTGGTAAAAATTTTACAATTCTTTTGAATTTTAGTTTTAGCTTTACTTTTTATTCTTTTGAAATGTAATCTTTATTTGGCATTTAATTCTTTCAAATTTTAGCTTTAATATTATGTTTAATTCTTTTGAAATTAAATTTTCATTTTATGCTATTGTTTTGTGAAATTTTTGACTTTCCTTTTCAGTTTAATCCCAGATAATGCTATGTTTTTTTAGTTTTGTACTATTGATAAATATACACAATAGTAATAGGTTATAAGTCATATATTAGTAATAGGTTGTAGACATGCTAGTTATTTATCAAGTACTACCTATGTCTAATGTATTATGTAATATTACTCACATTAATTGTATAGAAATATAAATTTTAGGATTCAAAATGTATAATAAAAATATTTTTATCCCTTTAGGTCTTGGTATAAGAAGAATCTAAATCTACTATATTTAGCTGCTAAGGTAAACATAGGTAGATTTAAAAGATTTTTCAAGAAAATATAACAATTGAAACTAATTTTAATTACCATTGTGCTTTCATTTAATTATTTCAATATTTATTTTCGTCACATACAGAAAAGAAAAGAAGTTTCAATATATTGTAAAATAGTTTTGCAAATAAACTTTCATATATCCATATGCAATGTTTTATATTAAGTATTTCATATGCCTCTATTTTCTTTTTGTTTTAACATAATCTGAGGTTTATTTATTTATGTTATTACAATGTATATTCATTGAGTTATTTCCCATAAAATTCATCAGACTATCTCAAATCTGCATCATATTTATAATTTTTTATTCATTGCTCTTTATCCTTTTGTTAGACTTTGGGGGAGGCATATTGAGAAAATCTTAACCAAAATCTGCATTAGACTGGAATGCTGATTCAGAAGGAAGTCAAAATCATTTTAAATCATATTAATTGAAAAATTAATAAAAGCCTGAAGTACCAAAATATTTTAATAGGAGAAATCGTTAGTTTTGTGAATTTAAAATGGGATGTTAGTAATTAATGATTGAAGCAAAATTTTTCCTAAAATTATACAAAAAGTAAGAATTTTGAAAATAAATATGCTCTCAGTTATTAAAATTTAAAGTTTCATTCTGATGAGTATTACTTAAGCAGGGGTGATTGTGAGCCCAAGTCAAAATTCCGAAAAATTTCTTAAGTTAAAAAAAAAAAAAAACAACACTTTAAATGGAAAAAAATTTAAACAGGGGTTTTTCCTTTTCCTCAATCTTTCTTAGTTTACTTAAAATATATTTAAAATTTTACACATACTTATACCATTTACACATACATATGATAACCTGGAGAAGTAATTGAAATTTACAATCTTTCTTTCTTTAGTTAATGATTATAATAACTATATACTGATAAAAAATTCATATTAATCTTGAATATAAAGTATCTGGCTCTCCCTTACAAACAAATAAACTGTGTTTTTAAGTTCCACCTTTCAAAATTTGATTTCCGGAAACTTTTGTGATCAATGATTTTTTTGAAATGTCTGGATCTTCGATCTCCGGAAACTTCCAGATCACGATTAGCGAAAAATCCGGATTTTTTCTGGAGCACAATCAGCCCTGCTTAAGCTAAATTCTTAACACGATTTTTATCATGAATAAAAACTTATTTCTGACAGTGTTTATTTATTTACTTTTAGAGTTAATTGAACTCTGTTTGATCTAACTTGTTTAAATAAAATAAAACAAATAAGAGAAAAACAAATAGTGAATAAATATATGCATTTATTTATACAAAAATAGAATATTTTACAATAAATATTCTCAATGTGAGAAAAGTTTTAAAATATTCTGANTCCGGAAACTTTTGTGATCAATGATTTTTTTGAAATGTCTGGATCTTCGATCTCCGGAAACTTCCGGATCAGGATTAGCGAAAAATCCGGAATTTTTCCGGAGCACAATCAGCCCTGCTTAAGCTAAATTCTTAACACGATTTTTATCATAAATAAAAACTTATTTCTGACAGTGTTTATTTATTTACTTTTAGAGTTAATTGAACTCTGTTTGATCTAACTTGTTTAAATAAAATAAAACAAATAAGAGAAAAACAAATAGTGAATAAATATATGCATTTATTTATACAAAAATAGAATATTTTACAATAAATATTCTCAATGTGAGAAAAGTTTTAAAATATTCTGACGAATATTTCATAGGAACATTATCCTGTTATCAAAATGCAAAGTTGAAAGACAGTGAATATCAAAATACAAACAGCAAATATAACATTATGTACAAAAAGCAGCATTTATAACCATTTTAGTTATGTATTTTCAACTAGTTGTTTATTAGAAGTTATTTCAAACTTACTAATAAAGTCATAAATTCTGAGAAAATTTTTGTTATTTAATTAATTTTATTAAGAAAATTGATAATACTTCATTTGAAAAGAATTAAACATAAAATCATTCAAAATATGAATTAAGTCAAAAAAGAAAGGCTTGAGAGTTGTGTTAATAAATTTAAATAGATAAATTAGAGGTACAAATATGCAATTCAATTTAATTGCAACCATTCTTCAAATTAAAACAAACTTGTGACTTACATTGTCATTTTAAGTCTTACATAGATTATTTTTTTAAAATTATAGTCTATTTGCCCTTATACTCTGGCAGCAGACTAGCAAATTAAATTTGAAGAACAATTAACTTTTAAAAAGTAACTCTGTTTCAATACTGAGGAAAACTTAGAATAAAGGATCAATGCAATTTGATAAAAATACAACTGTTGTACTAAGTTATATAAAAAATAATATTTTGTTTACAGATAACATAAAGTTTATGTTAGTTTAATGACTTAATTTTATTTGCCATTTTACAGTTTGAAACTATGATTTACTATTAATACTATTCTTAAAACAATCTTAAGAACAGTAAAGTAATGTGCTCAATTTTACTGAAAGTAGGACATTTTTATCTGCATGGTACTTTCTAAAGTTATTTGAATATAAAAGAAAACAAATATTTTTCAAAAAAAACGGATTAAGTTCATGTTTGTATGAATTTATAAGGACAGTTTAAGACTGTTTCATGCCTAAATTTATATTACTTGATTAAAAAATTTTTTCAGTTATTTAAAAGAAAAATATTCCAGGAATAAGTCTACAATTTAAATTTATTATTTTAAAAAAATTATATTCGTAATTTAAAATATGAAAAGCAAATGCAGGCATATTCTTCATTATGCAATGTCAACTAGAAAAGAAATAAGTTTAAATATTTTAAAAAATAAATTTATAATAAATATTAAAATATTTTTTTTAAAAATCGGCACTTTTAGTCTTGTGTTGAATGAAATGCACAATGAAAATGCTCTAATATTTCATGCATATTTGCTAATAATTTATTAACTTATTTGTCAAAAACTAAGTTTAAACATTTTCAGATGTTTTATATATATATATCAAAAAAAAAGAAATAGCTTTGACATGATTGAATGGGGAATTGGATAATATATTTAAACAATTGCAAAGGAAAATTCTTCTAATCCATCAGAGAAATGCCAATGTTTTGGTTTATGTGAACAATAATCTAAATATATAAAAAGACATATCCTGACTGACTGAATCAATATTGCAAAGCTTAAACTACTGAAGCTAGAAACATTAAATTTAAACAATGGGTTTCTTTTTCTGACATAGGTACACACTAAGGAAGGTTATGCCTTCCACCCCTAAGGGGGTTAAATAGAGGTTGAAAGATTGTAACCTCTAGTAATAAACTGAAAAGTGTGTGCATGTGTCTCCCTTAAAACTCCAGAACCGTTAGCACTAGTGTTCTGAAATTTGGACTGCAGATAAAAAGAGGTTATTTTAGCTCTTGATCCTAAAATGTGTTTAAAAATTTCAATTAGATTGTTTGGGAGAAACATTTGAAAAATGGAGTTTTCTGATTGGTTTAGCATTAGCCATTGTTTTAAATTGAACTATGACTGTCCTATTCTTTTTTCATATATTTTAAAGATAACATCATTGATATTTGCTAGTTTATAGCTCTTATTTTAAAAAAAGAATTTACTGCACATTCTTTAATAATTAATTTATTAGTAGCTATGTTTGATAAACTAAAAGATCAATGAGAACATTGTAGCATATAAAGACTAAGTCACCAAATTAGTATTTCTAAAGTTATCAAAAACCATGTGCTTAATTTGCTTACAGTTAGGCTTTTAAAATGTGTTTCTATAAACTAAATAATTTAAAATCAACCTCATTTGAAATTTATAATTCAATAAGAAAAATAAATGGAGAAATGGGGCAAATTCATTTAAGAGAAACATTAAAAATTGGCATACTAAAATTGATGCCAATGATACTGAATTAATTTTGGCAATAGGTACAAAAGGAATAAAAAAAAAATAAACCATTTGCTAAAAATCTAATTAATTGAGAAGTGTTTGCAATTAGTCTAGGAGAAAAATTGTCATATTATTATTGACACCAATGATGCTTTGGAAATTAGCACTACTGGTATTATGGTAATTGGTTCAGTTTGAATAGGTATACTAATATAGGTACTAAGATATTCATATTCGTATATTTGTACCTGTTAAAATTGCATCAATACTGTGCAGATTTATGATACNAATATTTTCCACGTACCCTCGCTAAACTGTTCTCGTACCCCTGGGGGTACGCGTACCACACTTTGGGAAACACTGGTCTAGGAGAAAAATTGTCATATTATTATTGACACCAATGATGCTTTGGAAATCAGCACTACTGGTATTATGGTAATTGGTTCAGTTTTAATAGGTATACTAATATAGGTACTAAGATATTCATATTCGTATATTTGGTACCTGTTAAAATTGCATCAATACTGTGCAGATTTATGATACTGTAGAATGAAATTTGGTAAAAATTTGTCATATTATTGAGGTCAATGAGGCTTAATTTTGGTAACTGGCACTACTGGTAATTCGCTCAGTTTAATCGATACCAAATATACTAAGATACCCATGCTCGTATATTTGGCACTTATTAAAATTGACCTATATAAAGAGATTTCCTACGGCCTCTTGAAAGTGATAAGTATTGCAGAAAATCACTTATTTGTATTAAATTTTGACTATCACGAGCTGGTTTTGAGTAATAGTATTAAGTCAAATGATACTGAATACAGTTAATCTTTATTTTGATGGGAGGAACTAATAAAAGTGTGTTCAGCTCAATCTAATAGCATAAAACCACATAGAAGATGAACAATGCATAAATTTTAAAAAAAATGAATTTATTATTTAAGCTTTTTTTTAATTGTTTTGGTATGTATCTAAGTTTCGTGTATGATTTAAGCGTTATTTAGTACCGACTTTACTAATTACTTATGCTTTTTCTCACCCCTAACCAAGAACGGAAATTTAGCTAAATGCATGTATATAAACAATTGTTATGGACTATTATTACCTTTTATCTAATCAACAAAACAATTTCATTTAATCATATTGTGAATGACATGTCTTTATATTACTTTTAAATATTTCAATTAATTGTGCAAATAACTATTTGTCAAAAGCATAAGTTTAAATTCATTTAAAAAATGTCAGATACCCTTTGGTTTTACTGAAGATCTATGATGCACTATATTTAGTGCCTTATTATTAGGAACTGATGTTATTCAAGGATTCCAAGAACCACATCCAAAAGGGATTCATTTCGCTGTTTTAGGATAACACTGTCATCAAAGATCTACACAACGTAGTTTCCTAGAAGGCACTCTAGATGCATAATCCATAGGAGGTGACCTCCTGCTCTCTTCTTGTTCCTGCACTTCAACTGAACCACCAGCTATGCCAGCAACAGAGAGTGGACAATGGTCACCCATAACATCGTCTACAGATAAATTCCTTTCTTTTAGCCTTACTCGAACTAAATGCTCTAGATAATATAGATGCTCATCCCAAGCATCTGGCACATGCTCTTTCATGAAACTAACAATCCTCAGAAGATATTCTGCATTGTGTCCGCAGTGGCCTGCAGCCTCTGCAATATCAGAAGCCACCTCAGGTAATGGTGCAGGACCCATGTACAGGTGACTAGAGGGAAGGGCCATATACAAAAGGACTGGGAAAGATTCTTCTTTTGAGTCTCTAGGCTGGAAGGAGACAACTGTTGTGCAGTACCCACCCAGTTTAGTCTCCCTGCTGTCTAAGTAAGCAAGAGAAGATTCAGCTCCCGGTCCTAACAGGAAAGCTCTGCCCCATGTCAGACCCTAAAAAGTATAATTAGGTACTTTGAGAACAAATAATATTAGAACCGAAAAAAAAATATTAGTAAGGCTACATGGCTGCAGCATTAAATAAATTTATGAAAAATGTGGAATTAAAATAATTGTGTTTGTTTTAATAATCACCAGGAAAATATTTATGCTACCAAATCTCACAAAGTATAAACAGGGTGCGTAGCCAAATTATTCAACAAAAAATAAGCACTTTTCAAGCACTCAAAAAATATTTTTAAGCACTTTTAGGCAGGGTTAGAAAGTTTTTGACAATTGACGGTTTTATCTTGTTTTAACCATCATGTTAAAAAAAAAACCTTTTGGCATTGTTTTTGACAATTGTCAAAAATCATGAAATTTTGAATCATGTGAAACGAATGGTGTTTTCATACGGTACGGACTGACAATGCACCGAAATAGATTGGGGTTGAATTAATTGTGAAAACGTTGAATAGAACAATGTTAACTGTCTCTTTTTGCATAATTCGTAGCAAAAATCAACATAGTGAAGGAAACGTCTCATTTTAAAAAAAGGAATATTAAGCACTTTTTAAAAACATCCAATGAAAAAAGAACCTTTTAAGGGCTTTTAAAAATCGAAAATAAGCACCTTTAAGAACTTTTTAAAAACGCTACGCATTCTGATAAAATACACAAAAAAAATTTATTATAAATTTCCTATTAAAAAATCTCTGAGTTGGGCATTCTACTATCCAAGAGGTGTTTTACCTAGACAGTGGCAAAAATTGGTTAAAACTGACCTTTATGTTGGTTAAAAAATTCCTTTTTGCCTTAGGAGCTGGTAAAAACCTAATTCTGCAGGAATAGAATGACAGCTAGGCAGTTTTTAAACCTGTGGCAAAAACTTGCTAACTTTGTTAAAAAATACTTAATCCAAAATAATGTTTTAATTATATATTGCAACACAACCTCCTTTTAAAACTCAATTTCGAGAACCAGTGTCACTAGAAAAGTATAATGGCCTTATGACTTATCAAATTACACAAAGTATCAAACGCACAAAATAAAATAATTCAATTTATTAAAATTTGGTATTTAATCTAAATAAAATATTTTAAATATATTTTGTTATACAACCTTTTTTTAAATAGAAATTTGATCAATTTAAATTTATTTCTATTTCTGTCATTTTATCTTACTTAATACTTATCTTAAAAATACTTAACTCTCCTTATCCTTTTTAATAAAAATGTATAATAGTTATACTTCATAAAAACACTAATTAAATGGAATAAAACAACTGAATTTACTGACCTGTTCTTCTTCAACAAGGGTTGCTACGCGACCAAGCTAGGGAGAGAAAGAATGACCAATGTAATATACATTTTGTAATACAAATCTCGAGTATAAAATTTAAAAATATATATCTACCATAGATTTTGCATTTTTTAATTGATGTTGGAGTTATTAAAAATAGAGTGACATGATATTTTAGGTATTAAAATTATAGAATGCTTTTTTACGCTACCCGAATTAAAAAATTTAGCATATAATCATGTTTTTTATTATTTATCTTTATTATATGTTTAATTATAGAGCTGAGAGAAGTGAGAGGTATGCCTATAGATCAGATTGTCACAATAGACTAAAGACGAGCCGTGGGTGGCTCAGGGGATAGAGTGTTCGCCTCCCAATGATGGGCCCCAGGTTCGAATCCCAGTGATGGTAGGTCAAGATAATTTCGCGCCAACAACAGTGCTGACGTCAAATATCATCAGTTGTAGATGTATTATGGGTTAGAGTCCCCTTGCTGTCAGGCTAACTGCGAGAAGTTTTCGTGGTTCTCCTCGCTACGTAATGCAAATGCAGATTAGTTCCGTCAAAAACTCCTCCATGAAGGCAAATTTCTCCCAATACTTGATCTGGGAGTTCACTTGTTTTCTGGATTGGGTTCAAAATTACAAGGTTACGGAGTTGAACATTTGTAGTCATAAACACAAAATTGGGTCGGCTGTTCAACAACGGTTGTAAAGTAAAATAAAATATGTTTTATTATAATTAAGTGTGGAAATTATATGTGTTAGAAATTATCTTATAATCTTTAAGGATAAAGCAGAAAACGAATTCCACTTTGCTCATGTTAACATAGGGAGATATATACAAAACATAATAATTACTTTTTTTATTAAGTAGTACAAACTTTTTTTATTAATAGTTTAAAAAAATATTTTCATTTAATTCATTGAAATTTGTTCTATTGAGTATTGAGCCTAGTCACCGAATTTTAAATAAGCAAATCTTATAATTTTTAAGATAGTAGTATTTTTAAAACTTTTCAAATGAAAAATTTGGTATCTGCTTAATTTTAATGGAACAATTTTCCAAGAATCGAAAATATTGGTAACCAGTAATTATGCATAAAAATGCATAGCATCCAGGCATAAACAAATATTTACAGTTAAAAGCGAATGGAGTTAAACTATCGTAGAGGGATTTTGTTTTATGGTGTGTACTGAAGCGCTTTTGATTTGTTATCACCAAGGATTGACCCGAAAATTGATTTGCAAGGTAAACTTGGTAACTAAGGTAATTTCAGTACTGCAGATGTGTTCTATTTTGTTTAAGTTTTTTTTAGTGCTCCTCACACCATTGTATTGATATATTTTGTTTTGGCTATATTGATACAATATTAGAAGGCACTCTTTTTTGCAGATATAATCGTGTGAGCAAATGAAGAGATATCTTTTCATTTTTTTTTAATTCCGGCTTTTTAAGATATATTTTTTTAATTTCTTTTTTTCTTTAAATATTTTTTAAAAATATTCTATTTTAATAATTTCTCTTTTCATTAATCTTTATTATTTTCCATGTTTTCTCCTATATTTTAATTATATATACATATTCCATTACTACCGAATAGCAACGAATTTGTTGATATAAGCTTTGTTAATAGCAATTATAACTCCTAATTTCGCCTTTTAATCAAATGAATCATTGAGATAAGAAGAAAAAAAAGATCCCTAACTGAATGATCTAAGTAGAAAATCAATTCAAATAATCTAATTTCTTTATCAGATCAATACCAATTAGATGAGTGATGAAAACCAAAGATGATATGCATTATTTTTGGAGACATAATTAAAATTGCTATCGAAGTGCAATTTTAAATTTTAAAAAGAATAAGTTAAGCGGATGCTATAAAAAGAAATAACGTAACTTGTTATTTAAGTCTTACTTCAACGATTACGCAATTATGCAAAGCGTAAAACTTGCGTACGAATTCCCTTTGAAAAACGTCCAAATGATTAACAAACAATGAAAAAGGTACTGCAATGTGAAAAAGGACCAAAATAGAATATTGACCCAACGCTGTTTGTGAAGCTTTTGGCAACATTCACGATTTTCGAGCAATTAATGAATTTAAGCATTCAATCTTAACTTTTCATCCAACCTCTTCAATAAGTTTTTATTAATAAAACAATATTTTGAAACAAACTTTTTAATTAACATTTTATTAATCGAATTAAATTTAAGAAAACTTTTGGAATTTTTTATTATTTTTATTTTCACGTAACTAAGGCAAATAAAAAAAAAGCTTATGTTTTATATTTTAAGTAAAACAAATTTAGGTATTCTAAAAGTCATTAAATATGATTTCCATGAATTATTAGCCAATCCTATTATTCGTTTAAAGACAATAGACGATAAATATTTAACTTCATTGAAAATAAAAACGTTTACGAGTGAGGTATACATTTTCGTCTTAATTTTGCAACTTAGAATGTACGTTTGATTTATCCCTCTCTCAGTCTATTTCAAACCTTCTTAAACTGCGAGCTGCGAAGTAAAGGAATAAAGATTCATTTCCAAAAAAATGTTTAAGAAGTAATTTGATTTTTTCAAGGTTTATTTTAAAATATAAGATACACAGAAATAAATTTAAGAAGAAAAAAAAACTTTTTTTTAAAAATAAAATTCACTTTTACCTACAATGATTGCCCTTTTTCTTTTTAGGGGCATCATACGTAAGTTTTAATTAATGAGTTTGCTCGCATTTAAATATTTCTTCCCGCCACTGGGTCAATAGACAACTTTCTGCCTTGTACTTTCCTTGGGTTAATCTGAGTGGAATTTGGACTGACGGAACACTACCACATTATGAAAATTCAGAAAAGAAAATCCCGCATACTTAAAGACCATTCTTTTTATTCAGTTAAAAGATAGATAGATGACCGTGGAAAAAAAAAGAACCAATCTTAACTGGTTTGTCCTTGCATAGAGGCCAAAGATATCGTTTTCTTTTTTAATCAGTTTCAAGGGCTGTTTTCATCGCATCAATTGATAGCTCTCGTGACGGCCGGTCTTCACAAAGGTGTGACAATTTACTGATTAATAAAGAAAAAAGTCAGACTGTTTATTTTTAGATCGTTTCCCTTTCAAGCATTATTCACCTTATCATCCGATTGTATTATCGCTCACTGACACGACGAAATCCTTTCTTCACAGAAGTATGCATAAATTATTCTTCACTTGAACGATGTTTTAATATATTTTCTTCGATTATGTAACCATCAGCATTTATTGATGCAGTCCAGCTGGTTCTATGATAAAAAATAACTCATATACAACCTACTTTAGAACATTAAACGAACGTGCAAATTGGAACACGCATTTTTAATCTACCATGAGCCTTATACCGGTGGATATGCCTACATATTCCTCAATTCTCGGTTTTAATTTGGTGCTATGAAAACTGTATTTGCAAGAGGTTTTCGTACCTTCAATCAAATTACCTAAAACACACGAGGAAAAAAAATGCATGCTTAAAAATTAGGTTAAAAATTGAGATTAGAAAAACAAAATATTACATAACGAAAAGAATTTTTTTTTCTGTCGGAACAAATGCGTTCATTGCATTCTAACTAAAACTTTTAAGGAATGCTCAAATTCTTTGGACGGTTTTTTTTCTAGTTCGTTCACGAGAATTTTTCTGAGATATTTCAATGGCTGTGTGCCACAAAACTTCGTCATGCTAGAGTTAAGAATTTCCCGAAATGAATGTGTTGAAAAATGAAGAAGAAAATTCGAATAAGTAAAAAGGAATGCTTTTGAGTATACAGGTTACATAAAATCCAAAACAAATCTGAGATAAATATTGCTAGTAGAGGAAACGGGGTCACACTAATTGCATACAAAAATCATCTTTCATAATATATAGTTCATGTAAACAACGCTTTCATATTTATCGTTTGAAAGAAGTTAAAATCTTCAAAATAAACCTTGAGCATATAGGTCGAAAATATGCTTCCAAATGAATTATCATATTGTAAGTTGCTCATATCCTGTTTTTTAAAAGCTAATATAAACTGAATATCCATCCTAAAATAATAAACGCGATTATTTTCTTAAGTGTAGCATACCTTTTAGAATAATACGTAAAACTATTTTGAGTTTGTCAAAAAAGACGATTCAGCAGTATCTGCCAACTTATCAGGTCGTTGGAAAAGATTTTACTAAGCGATATATAAGAATTTTCAAAAAATTCAAGCAAAATCTCGAGATCTTTCGCATCGCCGATTTCAAACCTGCAATCTGTTTCTCACGCCAACCTGCAGATCTATACAATTTAATGATTCTGTCTGAATCAAGATATATTTAAAAACACATTCGAGTGACTACTTAGTATCCCCACTTTCCTGGTACGTATGGTGTGGTAAAAAGAAGGTAATGCATTTCAGTTCATAATGCAATACGTTAACCCTTTGACGCAGAATTTTTATTAAACCTATTTTTCATACTTTTTTCAATATTTTGAATGAACAGGTGTCAAAATAAGTGAAAAATATTAGATTTCGAATTTTAATATTTTATGGTTATAAAATACATGAAACATCAGTGCCTTTTTCAGCACTAAATGTAAAATTTTTCAAACATTGCTTACTTCTAAACAATAATTTTTCAAATTTGCACTTATTAGCAGTTAGTTAGAGAAATTGATTCTTCACTGAAATTTATTTAATTTGCAAAATCAGTTAATAAATTTTTGAATATGAATTAGTGAATGAAGAAGAATGAAAAAATAAAATTCATACTACTTTTTTAGGATTTTATATTTTATTGCAAATATAATTCTGATAATCTAACAGATTTTTTTTGTAACTGTTAGATTGTTTTTTATAATTAAAAAATAACAGAATATATTTTTTGCTTGTAATTAGAGCGCCAGAAAAAAATTATACAAAAGGGACACCGGTGTCCTATCTGCGTCAAAGGATTTAAAATTTAAATTTAGATCTTTATCCAGAAGGAGTTGAGTTCACAACAAGCAGAGTTCAACAACAAGTTGAGTTCAACAACAACAACAAGAGCACAACAACAAGTTGAGTTCATAACATTCCTCTCCAAAAGATTTTCAAAAAATTAAGTTTTATCAAATGAAGTTAATGTTTATACTAAGCACTGCTAATTAATATATTTACTAAAACTAATATTTAATACACAATTAAAGAAAATAGATAATCTAGAACAAAATTTATTAATTAAAAAACATATAATGCTACTGCCTAACACTATTCATATTCGGATGCCCTATCTGCCCTGCCTTATTGATAGATCTTTTTAAGGAAAATTCACCTGCCTATCTAACCTATTTTATTCCTATCTAACCTATTATAATTAATTTAAGATAAAATGAATTGAAAAAACGCGAAAAGTTTTTAAAATGTGGCATATGCATAAATAGTTTGTTTAAAATAGTATTATTTTATTCTCTTTTACACTAGCAATTAATATATTTTTTTGTAAAATAAAATGCAATAACAAGTTTTATTTTAGATTACAAATAGTAATTTTTTTTTTGTTGCAAAATTTGAATGGTTGGTTAATTCTCTAATTTGTTATGAAAACAAAATCTTCCAATTATGTCGAAGATAAGAAGATGAAGAGAAAACGATTCTACAATGGCAGAAACTCAACTTTTATTGATTTTCGTGCATTAGTAATACATATTTCATTTAATCACCGTAGTGAAATGCGCACACATCGTTGCTTGGTTAAACAAAGACATTTTTTTTTATTGGATCAGAAGATATTTAATTCCAGACATGTATAGCGATATAAATAACTCTTATTCTATTCTAATATTTTACAATCACTATGTGCTTCAGGAAAAATTAAGATTTTAGAATGGAAAAAAAAAAATTATATATATATGATATTTCATTTACAAATTTCGCGAAAGAAAAGCTGACAATTCTTCAGCAACACAACCTTGAAAAACACACATTGTGTTTTTAATACGGAATGTATTTTTTTGGGATTGTTTCTAGCTCTTTTTCATACTATATAGTCACTTGGCTTCTGATTAAATGACATAACATGTGTTATGTCACTCTAACTCCATGAAAACACTTCTCGTTCAACTGATATTACAATTAATTTCAATATGTTTGTTATGATAAATCTTTGACACTATTTAAAATCGCGCAATTTAAAGAAAAAAAAAAAGACTAACTTTTTCTCAAAAAACTACTACACTGTTAGAAATTTCTCGGTAAAAATGGATATATGGCAATTTATTTAATTGTTATTTAACCAACAGTTAAGTAACCATAATAAAAGATGACATTCAAACTGTCAATCGACTATCCTTATAAAGCTATTTTGATTCATGCAGCTCGGAACAAAGCTGAGAGGGCTAATCGGTCAATCTCATGACCGTCTGAAACAGGGGTTCGAATCACAGCTTTGTTGTTGTCAGTATCCTGGACTCTTCAATCGATGAATCCTGAACCAGGGTGGCTCAGAGAATAGAGCGTTCGCCTTCCAATTAGGTGAACCGGGTTCGAATCCCATCGATGGCTGGTAGGTACAAATTTTGCACTTGGCTAGCACCGACCACATTGTTGAAGTAAAATATCCTCAGCGGTAGACGGATCAGGGGTTAGAGTCAGGCTAACCATGGGAGGTTTTCTTCTCCGTGTAACGCATTATGAGGATTATTTCCATCAAAAAGTTCTCTCAATACTAGTTCCCTTGTTTTCTGGATTGGGTTTAAAATTGCAAGGCTACGTAGTTGAACATTAGTAGTCGTAAACCCAAAATCGGGTCGGCTGTTCAATGACGGTTATAAAATGTTGTTTCTAATGCCACTTGCTGATACCAGCAAGCCTGCTAGATGAAATCAAGCGAATTTAAGTGAAGAGGGTGAGTTCCTTGTTTTCAGTGGCGTCATCTATTGCCAAGAATAAGACTTTAGTCCCACACACGTCATAGCCCGTTTATAGGGTTATTCATCCACAGAGCGTAATTTTAACCGAAACTCTCAGAAAACGACTCCAATTCAGTACCCCCAGAAATATGATTTGCAATGGGAATATGGATGACTTTGTGACCCGACAGATTTAACGTGCACCATTTACTATACGGGAGTCTTTAGTCATCGGAGATCGAACCCACGACCCCTTGAACATGGGCCCAACCAGGCTATTCCGGCCTATAAAATAAAATCGATGAATCCTAGATTATAAGAATACGAAACTATGATTTACGTTAAGCATAAATAGCCCTGTACCCACAGAGCTCCAATGTCCGTTTAAGTTTCATTTCAGAAACTATGCTTATTGTAAATGGTTACAAAATCGTAATGGTAATAAAAATGTTTTTAGCCATGAATTTTATGGTTAATCGGATAGACTGAGTTATGCCGGATATTTATTTCACTGTAATTCCAGAATGGAAATTTTAACAGTGTAGTATATTTTAATCAAGAGAAAATGTACGAAACGGTAAATTTACAACTAACTTTATACGATACATAAAGAAATTAGTAAATTAGTCTACGGAAATAGTGCACTATTCCTTTAAAAAAAAAAAAAACGATGTTGAATGTACAAATATAATTTATATTTAATTTAAATAATTATTACTCTTGACATAGTTTCACGCTTCGAGTAGTTGAACACGCGTAAACTCTCAAAGAAAATAATAAATTAAGAAAACTAAATATTTACCTTATCATTTACAAAATGTAGTAGGTGCAAATAAAAAGACTTTTTTTCTTTTATTTATGACTATTTATTCATTGAATGACTCAAGTTAGCGTTGAATTGTTTTCCAATATTTGTTTGATGATGTTTTTGGGGCAATAAACTTTTCAGTTAAGGTCATATTTACTGCGATATTGATTTTAAATGCGCGTGTTACGTAGTAAGATTTTGATATTCTCTTGTTTGTTAAACATTCTTTCTTTTTTAAATCTTCCAATCATTTAAAAGTTAATTCTTTAGTATTTGTTTTGTCACTTATAAATTGTTTAAGTAAAGTTGCGTTAATTGTTTAATAAACCAAACACAAAAGTAAAGCAATTAATAACAATAACAATGAAATAATAAGTTGAATGAATAAAAATGTATAAAATTATTATTACAACCTATATACTAAAATTATATTATAATTAAAATATAATATAAGAACACCATATGTTGAACTATTCGCTTTCAACCTTTTAATTATGTTGTTGTCAACGCGAGAAAAGAATTTTTATTCAGAAATTTGTAAACATATATATTTACGCTTTCAATCTTATGGCAGCTCACACGCTTGATTTTTCAAATCTTTGTTACCAAAATGAAAAAGAAACGAGGAACAGAGATTCTCTAATTATTCAGAAATAGTTTCTTTAAAAAAAGTATAGGAGGGAATTTGCGAACATTTTTTCTTCTTTTTTTTTCCAGAAATATTGCTGTCAGTTTATTTTGAGGACGCTGGTCACCTTATATATATTAAAAAAAAAGAAAAAAAAAAAGTTTTTCAAAAGAAAATTGCCGCGAATTCCTTAAAATCTATTTCAAAAAAAACTTTTTTACATAAAGAATCTTATAAAAAGCATTTTTATATTTTATTAAACCAATTTTATATAAAGGGTCTTCAAAAATTATACAAAATTTATAAAAATAAGATTTTTAGAGATCATACAAAATTTATAAAAATAAGAATTTTTTGGGCTATAAAAGAAAGGTAAGTAGGTACTTTATTTAAGTCTCACTAGAGCTCAATAGGCTATTGGCGACTGTCTGGGGAAACATCCATCACAATTTTTATTCTCTGCAGAGGGGATGGCTCCCCTGCTTTAGTAGCCTGACGACCTGCGCGCGAAGTCGAGCACTTTACGGTAGAACCGTTTAACGAGAACCGATACTGCGCACAATTGGTCCATACACGCAGGCTGATCAAAGTGGTCACCCACCCGCTTACTGACAGCAGCCAGTGATGCTTGACTTCGGTGTTCTACTGGGAACCGTGTCTTTACGATCAGTCCACTGCGGACCGGACTATAAAGGAAGAGCCCGTAATAAATTTCGTTCTGGGAACCGTAAAACCTATCTAGCACACTTTGTATTATTAACTATTCTTGTGAGAGAAAAAAAAATCAAAATCAATTTTTCAAAATGTGATATCTTTTACTCCGTTCGTAGATGGAGTCCGAGAAACTGCGCACGAAGTCCTAGAATACATGGCTCTAATAATCTCCAGCGGTTAAAAAGAGTCATTAATTATTTGTTAGTTATTTGACATTAATTAACAAGTGTTTTGACAACTCTTTTATTAATTTTAAGTAAATTAATAAATATGATAAGAATAAATTTTTCCCGACTCTTAAATTTTAACATTATTATGCTCGGTAATTTTAAATTAGAATATTACAAATGCAATAAATTAATGTTTTTATTGCATCTAACCCGTTTTTATATTACCTTTGCCAACCTCACTCATTTGTATATACACCGAAGAGCCATTACATTATGACCACCCTCCATCTATAACAATGGGTTCGCCCAAAAAACTTCATTCTCTTCAAAAATATACAAATTCGAAATAACAGNAATCCTCATAGAACAATCCCTGACGTCTGTAAGCTACTTGAACATAGTTGCAGACCAGGTTCACCCATTCATGGCAACAGTTTTTCCTGCGGAGATGGTGTTTACCAACAGGATAATGCACCATGTCACAAGGGTCGAATCGTCATGGATTGGTTCGAGGAACATTCCAGTGACTTTCAAGTCATGTCTTGGCCCCCAAATTAACCTGACCTTAATCCAATAGAGTATTTGTGGTCCTACTTGAAAAACCAATGAAACCTTGGAATTCGTGCTGCCACGCTACCCCCTCGCAATGTGAGAGAATTGCAGGACCAGTTGGGGAGCGCTTGGTACCAGATACCTCAGACTATCTATCAGCACCTTGTGGAATCAATGCCATGGTGGGTGCAAGCAGTTTTGAGGGCTAAAGGTGGTCATAATGTAATAGCTCTTCGGTGTATATATAAATATATATATCAAAACGGGCACACACACACACACACACACACACATATATATATATATATATTCAGCGTTGCTATTGTAAATATCTGCGCAATTGAATATTTTTTATTATTATTATCAGAATTAAACCTTGATATTAGGATACTTATTTTTACCAAATTATTATCTCAATTAGTTTAAAAATTTTTTTTAACAAAAATTACCGTGAGCTTTTAAAAATAAATCAGGGAAGGACAAAACTAAAATTTTCACATTTACTAATCACTCTCCTCACTTTTCTCTTAAATATTTTATAAAATTCACACAGGGTAGTCTACAATATTAGTCTCCAACAAACATTGAAATAATCCTCTTAATCGAACTACCATTTTGCTTTATTTACTGCTTAAAAAGTTAGATAAATAAATTGTAAAATTTATCCATATTTCAAAACAAGTTTACTAAGGACTGATTTACGTAAGGGCATCAAAGCACTGGCACTAAGCCTCAAGCTCAAGCTTTAAAAGATTTTAAATTAAAAAAACTTCAATAGATTTTCTTTTCTTTAAAAAAAAAATATTAAAAAGAATTAATCTTTAAAAAAAAAAAAGCGAGCTTAGTCCAAATCGATTCCTAAACGCATTTTATATTAAGTTTTTGTAATCTATTGGAAAGGAAATAAAAAAAAAATTAAAATAGACTATAAATTGATAGCTAATAAATACATTTATAAATTGCCATACCTTCTTAGGGCTTCCCCTGTGGAAGTCATTGCCCTGCCAAAATCTTCGAACATAACCTTTGATGAAACCAATTTTGCTGTCTAAATATTCGAATCCGGGATTCCATATGAGAGAACCGTATCCAAAGACCCACGCGGACATTATTGTTCAAATTTTATTGATTTCAATATAAATAATAATAATACTAATTAAGTGCATAAATAAATTTAAGGAGCAATGCACAGGGTCTGACAACTGCTTACGGGGCTGAAAGATTCAAAAGTAAAAACACGTGTAAATTATCAAATCTGAATAGTTGATTTTTCTTGGCAGTCGGCAGTTTTACGTATCCTCTACAAGGGTTGCTTCTCGCCAATCATTCGCCAAGCTGCTGCTAACTTCTTTGCATCTCTGGAGAAATAAACGATATTCTGTTATTTTTTATTTATTTATTATTATTTTTTTTAATTGCTTCTAATTTTTTTTATTCCATTAATTTATTCTTAAATTCTTATACATTTTAATTATTCATTTATTTTTTTTAATACTATTTATTAATTTTTTCACTTTAATTATTTATTAATTTATTTTTTATATTATTTATTTATTTCTAACAATTACTGTCTATAACTTCGTTTTCTTAAAACTGTTGAACTCTTTTCGATTTAGGAATGTATAGGGAAAGAAGGATTGAAACAAGAGAAAACATATTTTTTTCTTTTAACATTCTGCATTTGCTTAATGCATGGGGTGATAAGAGAAAGTTCGCCCACGGCACACAAAAAAGAAATAGTACTAAAATAATAAAATAGTGCTAAAATAATAAAATAGTACTTTTTTTAAGCAAATGAAAAAAAAATAAACCTAACAAGGGACCACCAAATTTTAAGGGACCTCTACTAAATATTTTAAAATTAACCTTTTGATAAATATAGTTTTTACGTAAAAAAAAAAATATTAAAATTTTTTTTTAAAAGAACGCTAAATCTAAAAGCCTAATACATGATTTCCCTGATCGTTTTTCCAACTAAACGTGACAAACTATTACTTGACTTTTACGTGAGTTTAATTGTATTGCGATGTAAAGGAAATTAAAAATTGCATTTTTTTCACTCTAAAAAGTTTCAAGGTAATAATGAAGAGTAATTATTTTGACGATTGATATCTTGATAATACTAATTTTAGAAACCTCTCAAAAATCTTAGGCCTTAGTAAGTTTATTGAGTCTAGGGAATAACCAGACCCTGCTTGTTTGCCAAGAAACAATGAACCATCCATTGATGATAAAATTTTAAATGATAAATGTTTGCGAGATTTCTTCAGAAAATAATGCCTTTTTTTGTTCTTTTCGAATATTTTTTCAAATTATTCTACCTTTGTCGTTTTAAATGTGATTAATAATTTGAATAATGAAAAAAATTCACTGTCAATATACCACTTTCTCACCAAAATTAAATTTAAAATGCCCAAAAGATAACTGTTTCTGTTTTTACCAAAATTTAAGTTTTAAAAAGTCTCCATGTCCATAACATAATTAAGAAATCAATTTTTTATTTATTTTTATATTATCAAATTAAAACAATGAATAAATACGAATATACACAGCAAGAGGCTTTTTTGAAAACTGTTTTCATAATTATCATTATAAGTTTAAGTACTTAGGGAAAAAACATTAATTAAAATTTAACTTCCGATCTATGTTGAAACATCTCTCACGAAACGAGCGAGTTGATTAAGAGATGATAAAGCGATTTGAAAAGAATAGCGGAAAACGTACCATTTTCGGAGTTAAGGGGGCGATAGCGAAAACTAGGGAGCAACTCTTTAATATTTTTAAAATAAAAATAAATTATAAAAGCTAGGGTATTAAATAAGATTAGGTTGAAATGAGAGAGCCAAACTAAAAATAATTGAAGATCAAGAGGAAAGAAATGTTTATATCCATGAAAGATAATTCTGAGAAAAAACGAATTTCAAGGCGGACAGGAACTGTTTTTCCCCAACACAGCTCCTCTTTACTGAGTAATAACTCTCAGGAAGAACCGATTTCCCTCATTATTGAATTATCAAAATGTAGTAATCCTCAAATTGTAACAGATGGCAATCCAGTCGTTGTTTTTGAGAGAAATGGCTATAAACCGTAATTCCTCCTTGATCTTCAATTGCATAAACAATGATAAAAGTAGGGGAAAAGAGAAATTAAAGTTAGGAAAAAGTATGAAATATGAATTAAAAACAGAAGTGTCAGGATGGAAAATCACTATGACTTTATATGGATAAAGCTCGTACTTTTCTTGTATTCCTTCACAGTATATCGGGAAAAATTATCTCAAAATTTTTTTTTCATTCAGTTTCTAACAATGATAAAATTGCTTTGAAGTCTGAAACTCAATAACTATATAATAATCACCAAAATTTAAAAAATAATTATTTCAAGTCTACTGTATAATTTAAACACTTGCATCTAGTCATGTAAACAAAAACAAAGCAATTTAATAAAATATTGAGGGGGAGTAGCCATAATAAAATACTGAGCATATGGTATTTAATTAAGTTGTTTACTCTCTTCGCTCTCCAGTCCCCGAAGATTGCTACGCATTAATTTTTGCTTCTTGACGATAAACAGATTGTTTACATCATTGCAATTATTCAATTAAGAGATCCAATTTTTTTAATGCATCAACTGAGATTTGGTTCCCAAATCAAATTGGATGAAATTTAAACCTTTTCAATTTTCTTCGTTGCAATTGAAACTTCATTTACAAAACTTACTTACTTAACAAGCTTTTAATAGAGCCATATTTTTTATTTATTTATTTAAAAAAAAAAAATTTTATGAAAACTTGTTAAATAATTTTAGAAAAAACGAAGAGAAAAAAGAACGATTATTTGGTACTACTGCGAAAAGATAATTTCTAACATTTCTTTGCAATTTTATACACTTATAAGAATTATTTTAATTATCTACATTGACCGGAGCAGGGCTCCGAGAATTTAAAAAAAAAAAAAGTGTCGGTTGCCAGCAAAAATTTTCCGTTAGCCAGTGAAAATGTAAACACCTCCCATATCATTCTTTTTCCCCCGCCTTCTAAATTCGAAATTTTGAATACATCTGTTGAAGTTGAATTTTGTTGAATGAAAATTAAATACTTACATTTAAAATACTTAATTCAAAATTAATGAAACACTTATTACAACATTATAAAATATGTTGATTTTTTCAGCGAAAAAAAATTAAATAATAAAATTCAATGTATAATTTCAAAGTTGTGTTTTAAATATTAAATATATATTTTATCAGAGAATTAACAGGAATCAAAATAATATAACAAGTTTTCTAATTTTTTTTTTTTTTTTTTTTTTTTTTTTTTTTTTTTTTTTTTTTNAAAAAACAAAAAAAAAAAAAAAACAAAAAAAAAAAAAAAAAAAAAAAAAAAAAAAAAAAGAAGAAAATTCTGCAAACACGAGCCTTGCACAAAAATAATGCAATTGCTGTGGATAAAAATTAATGTTTCTTCGTTATTTTGCCGTATGAAACGAGTTTTGCCATAATTTTAATGCGAAATCAATACGTCACGGAAATTTCCATTTGCGTCTTTAGGTTATTTAAGTGACGGGTTTAATTATGCACCGATTTCATTATAAATCCATGTGGGTTTTTTAGAATTATTGTAATAGAATTCTTCAAAGTTTTCTGAAATCGCTTTTAATACATTTACGCTTTAATATAATCACTCAGTAATCTTTAATATGATATTAGTACAGCAAGTCAATTTCGAATAGCGTATTTGAATAATAACTTTGTGACGCACGCGTACTTGTTTGACGCGTAGTTTGTTGTGACTTGACTTAGTTTTTCGAATTTCTTTTTCAGTGGCCTATACCCATGGAATTCTAAATAATTTCTAATATCCCCATATTTTTAATACGTAATCATGCTTCTCGAAACGCGGAAATGAGTAATAACCTTTCTATTTTCTACTTTCACTTTGACTTCGACTATCACTTTGGTTCGTATTTGCACCGATTTCATCGTAAATCTATGTGGTTTTTCATTGCTAATCCGCTATGACTATTACTATTGATTCTATTTGCTATTTTTTTATCACATTATTATTTCAAAATGCAGAATCAGAAATTTAAGGAATACGCGACAGTGCGAAGATGAGGAAAAAGGTGATTTTTTTTCTCTGATTTTATCAGAACACGGGCGATAATTATTGTTCAAGATCAATTCTTAGACCGATTTTCTAATAAAAAAAATTAAATTATAGATAAATTTCAGATCGTAATTAAAAAACTAAAAATACAGTTGCCATCCTAAATGTATAGGTCGACAATGACGACTGTGTTTTACGAGAACTGGGCAGGCTAAAACCTTGCATAAATTTAATATGAAAGTATTATTAAAATCATAATTTATTAACATTTAATAATAGTACAAGTGCATTTAGATGCGTTTACCATAAAATATTGTGCAATATAAAGGAATATCATAGAAGAACTTCATAATATAATAAAACAACACCACTTTTAGCTTTAAGATTTCGGTTTTAAATAATATTCAAAACTGAAAACAAAATAATAGCAGAAAATAGCATTAGGAAAGGTGATTGTGGCATCACAGTGATAATAAACAATGCAGATAAATACCATTAGATAACGGAGAAAAAATAATTTGTTTGTAAAACCAGTTACAATTGTTATTGATAATAACCAAATACATTTAACTCTTTGATTATCAAATAATATGATTTTTCTGTCCAATTGGAATGGTAGGACAATTGTTACAGATAGTTACCTTTCTATGATATATAGAAAAGTTCTATTTAATCCATCCTTTTTATGCCTAAATTGAGTGCACTAACATAACAAAGTATAAAGTTTTTAATATTGGAAATAGTCTTTCAAAGAAAAAGGAACATCACTAAAGAATTTTTTTTTTTCAATTTTTTTTTTTAAGAAAAAGAAAAGAAATTATGATATAAGGAATTATAAAATGTCTATTTTTCGTATCGTTCGTAAAGAAGGAATTATAAAATTTTTATTATTCGTATTTGTAGTAGCAAACGATAATTAATAATAGTGTTATATTTTGAAATTTTCCAGAACTGAAGTTGAAGAGTCTAAGAAATATCGAGCAAATAAATTTTAAAAAAAATTGATTAAGACTAATATTAAGATAAACTAACCCAGAATTTTCGTTTTTTTCTTTCAATTCCATTTATTGATAATTGTTCGATTAAGTTTAAAAGCGATAGATTCTAATTTCCTTTATTGATGTTTATTTAGAATCCAAGTGAATCGACTCAGAAGTTTGCTTTTCCGAGTCGTGCTCTTTTTTGATAAGTTCCAAAAAAAAAGAGACTAAAAGAAAATATTAAAAAACAAAAAAAAACTAAATTTTGCCGCATGATTCAAGATTTGAATCAGAGAACTCAAAATAACGCGAGTAAGTGCCAAATATAGCAACATGTGTCATTCATTCGCAGCCAATAGACGTCCGACGTTCTCATGATGCAATTTCTACGCGAGTTTACGTTCATATTCTCTACTCTACCGTCTTCCGTGAAGTATAAGAAACGGAAGTAGGTGAATCCTTTGATTTTTCGCTGCAGCTGAAAGTAACAATTTGCGGAATATAATTGCGGAGGAGCATGCGGCTGTTTCTTCCGAAATTATAACCGCAGGCGCAACCTTGACATTCACGTGTGAGTTTGGAAAGACAATTTAATTTTCGGAATTTTTTTCCCACGTGAATCGAACAATTTATGGATTATAATTATTTTTAAACTTCGCAGGTCGTCGGAGCAATGTTCTCATAAAATCCTTTCGCTAATTATTTTACGTTAGTTTTTTTTTTCTTTTTTTTTTTTTCAAATTTGAGAATTAAAATACCAATTTTTTTTTAAACAGAACAAATTTCTACACAATTCCAAAATATTGTCAAATACATCGGATAAGGACTTTTCCAAACATTTGACTAAATTGAATTGATTGAAAGATAGTTTCACAATTGAAATATACTAATATTAAATATATATATCTAAAATTAAACAGTTTCTATTTCTTCTTAGGTTTCAAATTAAAAAAAAAGACATTGCAAAAATCACTCAAAAATGTTATTATACTAAGTGTTAGGCTAATAGAAGATGAGGAAATAAAGTTTAAATTACTATTGAATATTTGAGGGTTATTATCTTGTTAATAGGCGAAATTTTAGTTTCAAGCTCAAGGCCGTCTCTGTCGTTAAAATTTATTTGACGTTTGCCTTGCCAAAAGGACCTTGAGTTCAGCAGAAACCGGCAGTCGGAAGTAGAAACAAAAGATTTGTCCAAGCAAGTGATAAGCGAAGATGCATATATATTTAAAAAAAAACACCACATTATATTGGATAATCATTAAATGCCTTCTAAGCTAGACATTTTAGCTCTCTTTAAAAGGACATTTCCCTTTTATTGAAAGTAAATTTAATTTTTATTCCCTACTAAGACCGCTGTGCTTTCCCTGGAGCTGGAGCTCTAAATTTTCCCATGCTTCGTTCTCCTTTAGTTTTTTAACAATATTTTTTTCAGTCTTTTAAACTTATTCAGACATATAATTATAAAAGAAAAATGAAAGATTTTTGTGGTTTCAATTTCAAAATTTTTCTACAAAAACAGATAATTTATGCCTAATTAATCTAGTTATATTATATCTAATTTTGTTTTAAATTGGGTTACGCAGTATTTTCTTTCTTTCTGATATCTATTCATTATAACATTCTAATCATTCGGTTATCAAAAATTCCTTTTTATAATTATAATACTATGTTCCTTTTAATAATAATTAATGTTCCTTTTTACAATGTAAATTTCAAATTAAAATCTGAAACCTAAAAACATTCATAAATACACAGTAAAATTGAAGGAGTCATAGTTTACCTGGAACTTCAGCTTATTATCTGGGAGCGGAGCTGGAGCATGAAAAATTATTCAGCTCCGAGATCCTGCTAGCAAAAGTCAAGTATGACGTTAAAAAGCACAGAAGAGTTCTAAGTTCTGTTAATTCCAAAAACGAACTGAAAATAGAGGAGTATAACAGAGGAAGGTGCAAAAAAAATCTTATTAAATTAAATAAAAAAAAGGAACATTAGTAATGTATTTATAAAAATTTAAAACCATATTTTCCTTTCATTTTTACTTAAATTCACGCAGAAAAAGTTTTGTCATTGAAATATTCTTAAATCGAAAAAATATTAAGTCTTGTAGTGATCTAAAATTTCATTCTTAAATTTGTTTGAAAATCATATTTTATTCTTCAAAAAATACTTCTCTTAAGCCATGAGTTTACCTCAAATAAAAAAAAATCCAATTTTAAGAATTCTCCACCCATTACTTCATAAAGAAACGCAGGCGAAAAAATTATAAAAATGGATGAAGTCAAAGAAAATAAAAACTTGAATGAAAAGTATAAATAATTAACTGTTAAAATTCTCCTAATTTCATAACATATTTTTTAATGTAGTTATTCGAAATATTTATAATTTTTAAAAAATTACATTCTCTTAAATTTAAATATCTATAAGCAATTGTAAAATTTCTAATATTATTATGAACCTAAATAATTTTTTTTGTTTCAGTAATTAGAGTTTAAGGTTGTTGTTTCCTAATGATTAAGTATTAACAAGCTGCCATCAACAGCATATTTTAAAATCAGGATTCTAAGTTTAACCCAACTTTGCAAATGATTGTTATCGAACAATATGTAGCTAAAAAATTGTCGACATAGGCTTTAATTTTTTTTAATAATAAAACTTAAAACAGAGAATTTTAAAATGAAATAATGATAGCGTCATTTACGAAAACTAGTAAAATATTTTTATTAGTTTAAAACGATATTTATTTTAATATTATGGACAGAAAAAGTTTTTGAATGGAAATAATGTGTTAATTGTGTAAAGTTTGAAATCTAATATCAAGAAAAAGTCGAACTTACTTTTACACAGTGTATGATGCAAAGTTTTCATAATATCTTTGATTGCGATCTCCGAGATCTGTGTGCGGCGTGATGTCATGAGGAGGGAAATCGCAGTTTCACCTCTAAGAGTGGAATGAACCAGCCCGTCTCTCTTTTCTTTAGCCCTGTATTAATTAACACACAAGAGTTCTTAGATTTGCATAGAAAAATGAAATAGTGTTTTCCCTGTTTGAAGCACATTAGTAATTAAAAGATGCACCGTTATCTAAAGAGTCGAAATTTGTAAAAATACTAAATATCATAATAATAATTTATTTATTATTATTTTTAATTTTTTTTTTACATAATTTTGATGTTTAATATAATGTTTAATACCCGAAGCACTTTTTTTTCTTGTTAATATTAAATCCTGGAAATGAAAATATTTTGCTGCAGAAATATAGGTACATTTAAGTTATAATGCCTTGGCAAAAGATCTACTGGTACTGCGGACAAAAAAACAAGCGTATGCTGAACCTGCTAGCCAGGAAAAGAAAAAAAAATTTCTTGAAAAGGTCAGGGCCTATCCCGGGCTGCCGTACAAATGAAGCCGAAAAAGAAATAGTGATTCTTTAGTTTTAAGTCTAATTTTATTAAAGGAACAGAGAGATGGCCTTTCACTAATTAGTGTTTTCAAAAACTAAAAATTTAAATAAAATAAATCTCTTTCAGATTCATGTGCCCACAACTGTAGCTTATTTTAGTTTAGGATATAAGAGATGTCTTACTTGCAAAAATTTCTTTTCTCGATATATTTAAATTGTGAAAAATTATGAAAAGCACAAATGTTTTTGCAATAAGGATGTTCTTCGAATACTTATTTCACTTGTTTATACTTTCAAGTTTTTGTTTCCATATTTACACTTGTTTACGCGTTTTAAAAGTGTTGTTTTTGGACTTAGCAAAAACCCCAAAAAATATTTACGCATATTTTTTATTTAGATTGTAAAATTGAAAATATGTTTGTTAGCCTCATCCTTGAAACTTTAAGTCTCCTCTCTTATTTAATTTAATATTTAAATTTGCATCATCGGCATTACTTCACAGACTTTATTGACGTACAATCACTTAGAAATTCAGTTTTATCGATGAAAAAATATATGTTATGAGATAACTGGCTAACGTTATCGATACTTCTGAATGAAAGAAAATCTTTCAGTCGTTGACTTGGCGTAAATAATCAATTAATAAAATTTTCTTGGAAGAATTTTTTGAAGAGGATCATGTGAGAAAGTATCTTTTCTTATCTAAATGAAAGCAGTTCTTTTCGGTAGTTCTGTTTTTATTTAATCAAAATATCAATTATGAAGCTTCTATATTTGGAATATCGAATGTTAAAAGACTTATTTACGTTTCCTGGGTAGTTTATTTTTAGCAATAGGCGCCAAATTACGTCCATCTGTCGCCATACTTCATGCTGAAAATAATATGTTTTGTATGTTGCAGTGACGAGGCTGTTTTTGTAGTAATTAATTTGTTTACTATTATGAAGCATGTGTTACTTTGATATTTTTGTCAACCATTCAGAAACGTAACGATGAGCAGTTTTTTTTTCGTATTTACATTATTAAGTAACTTACTTTCGATCGATATTAAAAAATCGTTCGAGGACCATATAATGCTGTTTGAATTAATGTAAAATGCTGCCTATTCAAATTCAAGCTGCCTATTCAAATATTTTTATATAATTTATAAAATAATGTAGTTCTAATTATTAAGTTATCAAAATTTTAAATTTTAGCAGTGACTTGCGTGGTCTACTTAGAAGTGACGTCAGGAGTTCAAACGGTTCAAAACTTGCAAATAGAATAGCATCGAGAAAAATTTTTAAGATTGTAGGATAGAATAAAAAATTAAGACATCCGATTATAAGTTAAAGGATTATTAACTGTTTAACACTTAGATTTGTTCCTTTCAATTTACAAATATATTTTGCTTAGTGAAAACAATTTGCTTTTTCAATCTTTCTCTATGTCACTTTTTTGCCACTCTGGTTTACTCAAATCAGTCACGTTTTGGAAGAGTGAAGTCACATGATGCAATATCTTTGAAAGGTGACACGTGACACAAACTGGGGTTGAAAATTATAGGGTAGCAGGGGAGAAATCCGTTTCATTCAAGAAGCACAGGTGCTCATGGCTGAAATTAGCCTCCCCCCGTCATCTGCAGAGGAAGTACTTGTGATAATCTCATTGGAGTTGATTTTCATAATGTTTTTTTCTCACATCGGCGTCATTCTGTCATATTCTGGAGTAAATTAATAAAATTTTTAAGCTTTAATAAAGCATTAAATAGAGAATTTCATTTGACAGTTTTTTAGTGTGACTATTATTAAGAATGTATTTATTGATGATTTACGAAATGTATTGATTTTTCAAAACAAAAAGTAAATAAAATAAAGAATTTCTTTAGAGATTTTTCTTAGTGTGACGAATATTGAAACTTATTCATTGATTATTTACAGTAAAATTAGTTGATTGTTGTGATTTAGTGCAGTCTCGTGCTGGGAACTGAACAAAACGATGAACAGCATTCTGTTCCCCAATATTTTTTTTAAACATTTATTTACTGTTTAATTTAATTTACGTTGTTTCTTAATAACAAGTTTAAACTTTTTTTAAAAATAATTTTTGACAACAGTAAAATCTAGAGAAAAATACACATTAGTGATCTCAAAGTAACATTTTAGAGAAAATTATCATAGAGTTACAAATCATCATTTACAGCAAATGTAGCACAAAAATAATGAAATATTTAATTTTATTTTTTATCAATTTTAGTTACGGATGCCTAAATCATGCATAAATTTTGGCGACTGAGGATTTTTTAATTCTTCTACAGAAATGAAGATTTTGACACAATAATACTATCATTATATATATTTTTAAGAAGGTAATCTGTTCTACAACTAAGACATTGGGAGATAATCGGTTTAAAAATTTACGATTCTGAGATTATAAGTGCAGAAAAATTAAAATACTAGTAGAAATTGATGGTGGAAACAGCCTATTTTAACTAATTACGACCGGGAAAAATATTTGTGAATTAAATATCTATCTTACAACTAACTGAATTCCCAAAATTAACGTAATTGCATTGTTAAATCTCATGAAATTTGCGATACCATAAAAAAACATTTATTATTTATTAAAAAATTTTTCGAGATTGTGCCCACCTGAAATTATATAACCGATTGCGAAACTTTAAATCACAAATAACATGTATAAATTATTTTCTGAGTTAAAAATTAATAGAATATAGTTGCTGTATGAACCAGTTTTTAATAATAATAAAAAAAATTCTTCGTCGATCTTTGTTGTTTAAGGGAGAAAATATATGACGTGTCAACCTTTCCCGAATCCCAGCAGTGGCTGATTTGTACGAATCAGCCCACCCTGGCTTGATTTGCACCCGGCTCGCTCCAACCACAGTGTTGCCGCAAAAATATCCTCAGTGGTAGACGAATCATGGGCTAGAATTCCCTTGCACTCGGGATAATCAGGGGAGGTTTTAGTGGTTTATTTCCTCTCCATGTTATGCAAATGCGGGTAATTTACATTAAAAAGTCCTCCATGAAGGTCCCAATGCTCGATTCCCCTGTCTTCTGGGTTGGGTTCGAAATTTCAAGGTTTCGAAATTGAACATTGATAGTCGAAACTCAGATTGGTTTAGCTGTAATAAAATATAACGAAAATTATAACATTCAGAATGGTGCTTCCTCAGTAGAGATTTCGAGTGCAAAGGGTTAATAAGCACTTCATTTACCTTTATTTATCACTTTTCAGGTATTATATGGTAATTGTGAAACTCAGAGTTTTGTCTCGTGAACTTATAGTTTCTATGTCTTTCCTTTTTTCCCTACAATTTTCAGTTCAATTATTACTTTGTTACCCTCTCAAAAAGTCCTCTATAGCCTATAAGTTGGCAACTTATGCACACCAAATAAAAATGAAAATCCAATTTCGCACTGATCTCTTATCTGAAATATTATCTAACGCGTTCAGGGCAAATAATTCATTAAAAAAAGATTCCAGTTTTTTCTCTTTATCAGATCAAATTATTGTTTTTCTGTTTCTTACTTTAAGAATATTACAAAGCAGAAACCAAACAGCTGTTCGAATTTTCTCCTTTGATGTTATTATTTGCTGTTCTTTTCGTAACTATTTATCAATCTCCATTTTTTTAATGCACGTATGTTGCATCAGTTTTGTTTATTTCGTTTACGCAATTGAGTAGAACGTTTACGCAAGAATAGTGGAAAACGTACAAAGTGATTTTTTTTCTGGATTAATAAGTATGAGAAATCAGTGGAATACTGAATAAACAGATGGTTCGCTGCTTTGTTATTTCTACTCTGAAGTGTCGAACGCACTTAGCTCTGATATAAAAACAACACGGTTGATTTGGAAAGCCTTCTCAGTGATAATAAAAGTTTATTAAGTCAGGCCTGTCAACTACTACTCTTTTTGTAAAATATTTTACAGAGTGGTAGTTATTTAAAAACCAAAACTTTTGGTAATTTTATCCTCATTTTAAAAGCTTCGTTACGAATCAGCTGGAACAGTGGCGTAGCATATAAATTTGAAAGTCATTTATATGTGGTGGTGGGGAAAATGAGTTTGAATGAATAAAAAATAATATATTAAAACATAAACTTAGCTACCACTAGAAAACAATTTTAGAAAAAGCGTATAAAGTTGACAGCTCTGGAACGTTACGAAGGAAAGCATATGACTTTAACTATGACCTATATTAATATTTCTACCCAGTAAAGATGAATCGGTCAGTGGCGCTTCGCGCCAAAATCAGAGACTGTACAGATATCCAGCACGTAAAGAAGGATCTAAAATTAAAAACTCCTTAACTCTGTGATAATTTAATAGCTGAAAATTCTTCCACTTTTTTTCTCCTATACATTTTCTAAAATTTTAGCAAAAATTAGACTGGTGGTAAAATTTACTTCATGAAATGTGTTTCTTGTTTAGTTAAAAATAAAACACAAAGCATTTTTGATCACCATGATGTTTCAATGACTGAATATTGAAACCTGATGCCCAACAGGTAAGAAGCATTTAAATTTTGGTGATTGTTTTATTTAAGTCTAGTTTAGGATTTAAATTTTTCAAGGCTCTGTATTTCATTGTTAAATTATTTGTCCACCCCCTCTACACATTAAATGTATATTTAAATACAACATAATATACCGATTATAATTCAATTCTAATTTCACCATCACAAGGGATGCCAACTGCTATCAGCTTTCAATAAAAAAATAAAATAAATAAATAACAAAAAAACCTGTGTAAATTGTTAAATAATTCAAAGCTAAATTATTATTATTTTGTTTCAATTGGCCAATACTTTAACAGGATTGCCTCGAAATGACTCGAACAAAATGCGCACCTGCCAACTTGTACGGTCGCTGAAAAAGATCATACAAAGTAGTAGTAAACCAATTTAAGTTCGAAATATTTTCTAAAAATTTAACTACTTAAATATTTCAGAGCTAAATAAGCTAACAAATTATCATATCTACATATTTTTTAACTATTGGTTTGGCTACATATTTTTTAACTATTGGTTACATATTTTTTAACAATTTTTTTTTGGAACTTTAAATTGAAGATTTAATATGTCAACGATATAATTTTGCTATCACTAAGAAAATTTTTCTAAACGACCGTACAAGTTGACAGCTATGAAAGTGGCAAGCCATATGAATATCTGAATTGTTTACATGTATTGGTTACAATTAATCATATTTGATAAACCAAGAATTATAACATAAAATTTATTGCCACTAGAAAAAATATTTCCCAAAAGCGGAGCTAGTTGGCATCTCTGCATTGCTTGACAAATTCATTTTTAGAATGAAAACAGCAACAAGTTGGTAAGGGTGAGTTTTTCTTTAGTGGTAGTTAAATGCTGATAAAAGTGACATTGCATTGCAGACATATATTTTATTAATATTTAGCAAATACTTAAATATTGTGTACAGTATGACAAGCCGGATATTGGGATATGATAAAGCCTGACACCTAGTGACAGAGATGGAGGAAGATCAGACATTTTGAAAAAAAAAGTGTGACATTAAAGAATAGCTCCAAACTTAAGACTTGAAATTTTCTTAAATCAAAATATAAAAATATTTCAATGCATGAAAGTCAATGTATAACTGAGACACACTGCCGGATTTAATTGAAGCCGTTTATCTTCCGTTCCCACTCACTATAAATTTTTTAAAAAAAATTTTTACTTTTTTATTTTATTTACAAGGTTACTAGTCTCATGACTCCATGAACTTGAATTAGATACCTTTTTGAAGGCCAACATAGGTTTTTAAAGAAAAGAAAAGTAATTCCGTTACATAACTGAAGAATTTTCCATTGAAACTTTCACTTACGTGAGAAGAGATACCTGGATGATACGTTTTTTTTAAGCTAGTGAATCATCTACGATAAACGGACTTTTTTTTTTTTTTCAAAGTCTTTTTTATCGTCTAAGCTCGTGATTAGAAGTTAAAAACTAGATAAGGCAGAATAAAATCATATGTTGTTTCAGTTATTATTTAACATTCCATACAACTAGATAGCTATCACATGAGAAAATTATACCTCACGAGATTAGTAATGATTCTGAAATATAGTTTTATTGCAGTCACTATTTACTAAAGACGCACTGTGATTAATTAGTGTAATTGTGTCCCAAAATTCCGAAAATTTTTACAGGTTCTGCGGTGTATGTTAGTCTACAAAATACATAACTCTAATGAAACTCTGACATAGCGAATTTTTTTGAAGTTATACTTCTTATGCGACTTCCAACAAGGTTGCGTTAAACGTTTAACGCTACATTTTTATTGGCTGGGAAATCACGTGGTCCAGTTTTCCTCATTCATTTCCATATTGTTTTGGTTCTCACTAGCATAAAAATAATAAAGGCATAAAAGTATTGTTTTTCTATAAATATTTTTTAAGTTTGTTTTGATACACGTATAATTTAATAGGGTAGTATTTTTTATTTTCAAATTTAGTGGATAACAATTGTAAAAAATGAGTGAAAACAATCCCACGGACAATGCGACGGATTTAAGGTTATGTCAAGGTACGTCTCTTGTGAATATCAATTGA
>NC_092204.1:30193287-30204203 GCF_043381705.1 Parasteatoda tepidariorum
CTTAACTGCACATATCCAACTCTACAATTAACGTCGCAGGTTGCGAAGTTTAACTTCTTCCACGCGGAGGGACTCTATGCACTATTTTTTGTTGTTGTTGTTGATTTCATTGAATAAGAAAACATAAGTGTGTCGATTACAATGGGGAAAATTTTGTTTCGTCTGAACGTGCACGCATTTATAAAGAACGTAAATGGTTTATATGCATGCATATACACCTGTCACCTGCTTTGAAAATAACACTTAAGGCAAAAATCATATGATCTTAACTTATCGCTTCACAAAGTGCCTATATAACAGCCTTCTTCCTACCACGCCCTACGCACCAGAAAAGTTAGGACACTAAGTATTCACTTGGCTGAAATTTAAGGGATCATGGTTCAGAATACATTATTAGATTGATTAAAAGTGTATCCTGTAGAGAGAAACTGATTATAGATTTTAAATCAGCGACGCAGAAATAAATACGATGCTTCAAAAATCTCCTGAAATAGAAAACATTAATAAACAAAAATAAACTTTGCTACTATCAAGAAAAATATTTTCTAGAACTACGGAAATTACTTCCGTGGTAGTTGATAGTTGGAGGGTTTTTTAAATCCATTTGCGTCGAACAAGTCTTGTATGAATGGTTCGTTAAATTTTATATTTATTTTTTTTAAAAAAAAGTTGTATCACTCCTGTTTCATTATAAGAATTTTATTTATTTGAGGAAACAAGATAGTCTAGTCTACCATAATACATTAATAAGAAAAACATTTATTATGTGACTTTTCAAAGATGAGATGGTGGGTAAAAGAGCCGTAAGGCCTCAGACTCCCAGTTCCACTACAACAAACGAGATGGTGGGTAAGAGATGGAAGTACAAACTTAGATAAAACAAATATGTACTACCAATATTTTCATAAATACATATGTTACATCATCGCAAGTTTACAATTCAGGTGTTACTGGTTCAAACAAAATTCAATTCAATTAGGAAAACAAACATGTAAGCTTAAACCCTCCCCCGATCAAAAAGTTATAATTTTGACTCTCTAATCGTGTTTATGTATTCAAATATTGATCAAAAATATTTCTCTAATTTTAAGACATTCTTTAGGTTTCTATTTTCTCAGTTGAAGGAACATTTAAATTAATTGGTTTATAAATTCTGACACTAATGTGTCGATCACGTGTGCACAAATACAATATTTTAAGTAAAACGCAATACATTTTTTTAAAGCTGCCTATTTCAAAACTTTAATTTTCTTACAAATAAGAAACTAGTTGAGAAAATGCAGAAGTTTCAAAGAGCACAAAGAGCAAATCTTAAGTTTGACGTGTCTATTTGTCTAACTAGAATCTATTCTCGCAGAGAATATTCTTTAAGTTTGAAAATATAAGTAAATAAATAGAAATTAAAAACTCCTAAAAAAACACAAAAACAAGCAATCTAGTATAATAGCACACATTCATAAAAGTGACGAATTATTTACTGCGGTATGAGTTTAGGAGAGACCATTAAAACCTCTCCCAGTGACTATAGGAAACATCTGCACCAAATGCGGAAAATGTCAAATATAAGGAAACGCGAAATGATAAAAATTTTTTTTTACAGAAGTGTTGAAATCAGTAGATTAAAATGTATTCAAATTATTTGTGTGAGGCTCTTATTTAAAGAGCTCTTTTTGACTATACAAACTCATGTTGCAGACAGAGTGCACTAAAGACAATCAGTGCTATCTATGATTTACTTCTCGAGTTGAAAGTTAAAATTTAAAAAAAAAAAAAAAGTTATTTTAGAAAAAACAAGCATCTCAAACAAATAAACCTCTTCACATCTTTTAAAGCTATTTTTTATGATATAAAATCAAATGCAAACTTAAACATAATTGTTCATTATTTCAAAATAGTTTTATCATTCATAATTGGTACATTTGTTTTTACACATAATCAGTTGGGATCTTTTTTTATGAACGCTAAATTGTATTCATCGATACGTCTTTTCATGACGCCAACAGATGTGGCCTTTCGGCATCAAGAAAATGATAATGACTAACAATAAATAGTTTGCCAAAAATCATGTAGGGTAAACTAACCAGTGAAGGAACACTTAAGCTTCGCTTGCCTTTTAAAAAATCATATTAATTTCAAAATTCGTAATTTTAGTTAAACGACAGTGTCATTTGTTACTAATTGCAAATTATGTAAAAAAATTGTAGAGAACATACATAATATTGTTTTAAAGTTTTGGAGGTTGAAATAACGAGTAGTAAGAAGACCCAGTGAAGGAACAGCTCTTACGAGTGAATGAACACCCAGTAAAGGAACACTTAATTTTGGTTATTTTATAATGCTCTTTATGAATTTTTAAGCCATACAAATATTTAAAAAGAAGCCTATTCTTGAAATTATAACATATAAATACTTGGAAAATGTTAACTTTTTTTTGTAATCATGAATTGAAAATTAAAGTGTCAACATATTAACACATACTGTTCATTCACTGGGAAATCTATGCCCAGTAAAGGAACATGCCTGTTCCCTCACTGGTTAGAAGTTGTTTTTCGTATTTTTAACATACTTTTGATGCGGAACATCACTAAAGGTACAAGAAAATTAAAGTTTATCTTTTATTTTCATTAACTTAGAAAAAAAACCAGTAAAGGAACACTTGTTCCTTCACTGGTTTTTCATCGTTTGGTGATCCAGTGAATAAACACCCCCTTATCTCAGTACTTTATTATGCTATGATGCTTAAAAAAAATAAAACGTAACTTCAATAACTATATTTTGAATTCTCTTTTTCACAGTGAGAAAAATAAAACTATTACATGCAATTAATTCCACTTCAAACATATAAATACAAACACTCACCTTATAATTTTTTCAAAGAAACAAGGTGTTGCAGAGATAATAACAAATTCAAAAATTTTTCCAGAGAAGTCTATTTGACCAGGTAATCCAAAACATTGCTAGATGACTTCCTATTGTTTGGCAGTAAGCTATTGTTACCAATCAATCTAAAGAAAAACTTTCAAATTCTTATTTTTAATCAATATATATGAAATGTTCCTTCACTGGTTGGTTTACCCTACTTTCTATAAAAATTTTGGAAGTCAATGGATAACCACTAAGAATGACCAACCTCCATTAACGACCATTTTACTGCGGTATGGAGAGTGCTGCCTGCGATAATTTAAAATTTAAGTGGTAGCCATAGCTTAAAATAGCAGTTTTTTTTTGTGCATAAATGCTCTATTATTTATTTCTATAAATACTTTTTTCATCATTTCACAACATGTTACGTTTCGCTACAGCAGTTCGGACTGAGTTATTATAACAAAGTGGTCAAAATAATTTCAAATCAAAGTTAATAAATTAAGGATCAAACGTTACTTCAAATTCATTTAATACACTTGCGAACCATCCATAACACAAATGCTTGGAATTAATAAAAGGCTTAAGGCCGAAACTCTCCTGAACTTTTTTTTAAAAAAAGATTGATGATTTGGATCTTCTTATCATTATCATAAACTTCTCATTTTTTTAAAGAAAAAATTTTCGATGAACGAAGTTCATGTTTATGAATAATAAAATGATGAATTTTCGTTCCGAAGCATTTGCTCTATTTTTCAAAACTATGAGGTAGTCACATTAAATTATCAGGTAGGTACTTTATTTACGTCGTACTAGAGCTGCACATGCACAATGGGCTACTGGCGACGGTTTGGGAAGCATCCCTAATAATGATCCGAAGACATGCCATCCCCGCAATTTTGATTCTCTGCAGAGGGGATGGCGCCCTTGCTTTAGTAACCCGACGACCTGCGCACGAAGGAATAAATTATCAGCTAAGTATATTCGTTAATTCTTAATTTTCCATCAAAAAAAATAAATAATTTTTAAGTGTAGCGCAGACGCAATAACACTAATTTAGGAATGATAATTTAAGATTTAAGTAAATAAATCTGACTTTAATTATCGTGAGCACAAGAATCCAGACAAACAGGGGAAAAATATCTTTCGCGCCAAATCCGTTTGTATTTTTATATTTTAATTTTTTTCTTCTTTCTTTTTCGGAACAGAGTCTTCTACCAAGTTCAAACTATACTGCCAAAAAAGATCGTTGCTGATTCCGTTTTTAGAACAAACCTATTGGACTTGGAAAGCTTCAACTTTGTCTTGCCTTGAACTGCATTTCTTCATTGTTTGCCAAGAATTAAAGGATTCTCAGTCCTCCATGAATTACGAAATGTAACTGGAAGACATTAACAGGGCTGCCAACTACAACGCTTTTTGTACAATATTTTATAGGTTGGTAGACAATTAAAATCATAAGATTACAGAATTTTTTGGGTAATTTTTACCAACATTTTATAAGCCTCACCACGAAAGTAATTTTTTTTTATGAAATTCAAAATTTTAATGAATTCTAAAGACAGAGAACTTATTTGTCAAATTGAAAGTAAATAAATTTAGATCAGAAAATATTTTTAAAAATTTATTATTCTGGCCACAATAAATCTTTATTCTTTATTCACAAATAGACACACTAAATAAATATTTAACAAGATAACCGCTTCAAAAAGTTAACTGTTAATTGCGTGACAGAATTCAGAATTACTTTGCATTAGCTTATAGACAAAATTAAATTGGCCTAGAAGGTTATACCATATACATTACGTGGTTCGAAATTTTGAGCATTTTATTGCCTATGCAAAACATTTCGCTTCAGCTTCGCATTTTGAATCATTACTTGTTTCATAAATTTTTACGATAGCATCATAGATATCACCTATTTGAAACCTAAATAGTTTTAGCACTTTCCATTTTGTATTCTCATTTGCTGCAACATAAGGGTTTGACAGACAGATTTTTTACACTTTCCTTAAACTTTCTGATCGATAATTAGAAACAGAAAATATCTATTATCGAAATATAATTGTCTCATATTACAGTCAGACCGTTTTATAATGTGATTAGATTTAGTAAAAATTACATAATTCAACACAGTGTAAACAATTTTAAAAAATTCAAATATTTTTTTCCCCTTAAATTTTTTAGTTATTATTTAAAATATAAAATAAATGTCGTATGAATTTTGAAAAATAGATTAATTCTGTTAAATGGATTTTTAAAAAAATACAACTTTTTTTTAATATTCAAACTTTATTTTAGTGTTATTTAGTTCAAGGAGTGAAACACTGCATTGCAAAAGTAAATATTTGAGATTTAACAGCTAAATTGTTACTTATATCAAAAATTCAGTGAAACAATTCATTCAGCTTATATTACACCTTTTCTTCAAAGCTAGTTTTTAAATTGAGAAAATTACCCAAGTTTCTACGATTGTTATTTTTAAAAAAAAAAAACACTTTATTTTTAAGGTAAATTAATATTTTTAGTCGCTACTTTAGTCTTAAAATGTTAATAATTAATACACTTCACACCTCATATCACCAACTTAAACTAACAATTTTGTGATAATAAAGTAAAGGCCTTTGTGAAAAAAAGTGGAAGCATTTTGCTTAACTTCTTTTTAACGGTTTGCAGTTCACGATTATTAGCCTTAATCTGCATCCAACAGCAATTTGGAAGGTAGTTGGGGAAAACAAGCTCATTTGCAGTTAACCAACTATACTAGCTTTCAGTGGAAGATTTTCTGAAATATTTAATATTTCTTAAATACTGTTGTTGACTTATTCCTCTTGGTCAGCCGCAGGCTAGACCAAGTCAATGAGTTCAAAAGTCTTCAGGAAATCAAATACAAGTTAGAGGCCTTTCTTTTCCAGACCAAGACAGTGTAAAATGTGATCAGGAGAAGCCTATGCAGAGTTACACCTCGTGCACATTGAATAGGTCTTTTGCCCAAGCTCAAAAGAGAGACACCTGATGTGTCCACTTATGAGCCAACTTATAGTGGACTTTTCTTAGATATTAATCAAAGTAAACATCTACGTACGTAAAATATCTGATAATCAATTATTTACGAAGAGACGTTTTTATGAACTTTCGAAATTAGATCAATTAGGTCTGAATCCTACAGCAATCTGACAGTTTAGCAATGCGCAAAACAAACACAGTTAACCAACTATCTATTGATGGAAGATTTTTCTTAAATATTTAATCTTTATTAGATATTAATTAAAGTAGACATATTGATTAAAGTAAACAACAAACATAGATATCAAGCTCTCGTAATTAGATTAATTTTGTTGATTTTTATTGATATGTCATAACTAACAGTTAATGATATGTCATCAGCATCAGTTATGATATTGATGTATCATAACTTAAAATCACGAAGAGTTTGTGAATTAGAAAATAATATTTTTCTTATGAACTGATTGAATCATGATTCGTGACCTGGTCCATCGTTGACTTAATTTTTTTTAATTTCTTCTTGAAAAACATTTCGAAAAGCTACTCAAATTTGGCTATGCATATGACATATAGACATATGTAAATTCATTAATATGTTGCAAGTCATTCTTTAACCCTTTCGCGCCGACTGTCACAAATACGTGCCAGCATAAAATCGTATCAATCAGGTTAACAAGATAAAACAGGTAACCAAAGTAGTTCCTTAGCAATTTATTTGTGGGATGGGTTATAATTGTTTGATTTATTTAATTCACCATTACTTAGTTCAAAATAAAATTATTTAGTTATACTTTGTATTAACATTGATTATATCTATGATTATACTAACAGTAATTAAAGTAAAGGCGAATAAAGTCTGACAAATTAGCAATGCCGACCTTTAAGTTACCGTTTTTTATTTATTTAAATCCTGATTTTGTGCGAATGTTTTTATGAATCACCCGTCCTCAAGGGGTTAAACAACGTTTTTTCGATGAATTACATTAAAAGGTTTGTCTTGAGATATATCTTTTCCGCAGTTTCATATTTTTTTCAAGAGATGTTATCTATTTTAGTTACGTGCAACATTTTCTGTAGTGATGCTCCATGCAAGGTTATTGCCATCAACCATTTGGAAGCGGCCCAATGAATTGCCACCCTAAAGGGGCGGACCTTACGCAGAAAGACACACCTTACAGACAAACCCTTTAAACATCTTTACGGGGTATTTTATATAATGGACTAAATATGCAATTAAAATATTAGTGGTTGAAACAAATATTCAATATTTTTAATATTTCATTGATACTTATGTACGTACTTATGGACCATAGCTATACAATATAACAGCTGCGCAAAAATAAAAATGCCATCGGAGCTATTCCGAGTTTTCGGAGTTCGATATCGGAGCTTTATTATTTATGAAATAATTCTAATAAATAATCATTTCTTTAAGGCTCCGATGTAATACGAAATGATGCTTTTTTGAGAGTAATATGCTATTTTTAAAACTGCTTTGAGTTAGCAACTGTCGCTGATGACTGTTAGTTCAAGTTTAGCCTATCACAAGACAGAGCTATTTTGAAAATGGCACAAAACATAACATGGAGAAATGTCACAGTTTTGCGAAAACGAAAAGGGTTTGTGGTCTAATTCTTTAATATTTAAAGTCTTACTCCAATTCTATTTCACGTGGGCTCATAAAAATCTGCAGAAATTGAAAATAAGGCGAAGTTTTTAATAATTTTCATCTAGGTGGAAAAATGCCACCAAATTGGCAACTCTTATAAAAGTTTAATAACTTTTAAAATACTTCAGTTCTGTTCTAAAACCCAGATAAGTCTTCGCTGCTAGATTACATAGTTTAAAATCATCGCATTGTTCCAAGTGTAAGACACTTAAACTATGGCTTTTTTTATTTTCCTTGGCGACAGAACTTCGAAAAACAGCGTTAAAATTTCGAATTAGTTTTGGAAGTATTACCTTATGAAAGTTTGCTTTACCTCTCTTTTTTATTAAATTCATTAATATAATTCTAAAAGCTTAAGAATAAATAATATTTTTATTTCATTTGGGAAGATGCCGGGTCAAGTTATTAAAATAAATAAAATAGAAAATTTTCTGCCATTTTAATTAGTGAGTTCGATATTAATATTTTTGTAAATAAATACGGATTTTTAAAATTCTTTTTCTGAATGTTCCCTTTTATGCACTTTAGAAGTGATCTTCTATGTTTGGTAAAATGCTCATTTCTTAACTTCAAAGAAAGAACGAAATCTTACGGTCATGACATGAAATCAACAGGACATGAAATTTCAGTTCTGAGCGTACTAGCCCGACGAGAAAAGTTTCCCTCGCCACTATTATTACGAAAAATATGAACAGTTTTTAAAAAGTGAGTAGTAATAGGATTTCTTCCGTTGAGAAAAAAAAAAACTTGTAAAACGTGGATATAGGCAGCTGAATGAAGAAGAGTGAAAAAATTATGAGAGTGAGAATAATGAAATAAAATTATAGGATAAATTGAGCCGAAAAATTAGGGTCCAAAACACTTGACTAAGATAATTTACAAATGATTATAAAAGAAAAAAAAAAGAAAGAAAGAAAAGAAATTCAAGTAATCAAAAAGAATTTAAGTTCGTATCTGTGTTAAAGTAATGGTCCAGACGTCCTGGCAATTACCTCTAGTTTCTGGATTGGTCATCACTTTTAAGACATCAATTGATTGCATTAACAGGCTTTATCGGTACTGGTTACCATGTGGATAAAAGTGAAACAGTTTTCTTTCATGAAGTCCGATATTTTAATTTCTGTTTCATCCATCTCAACCAGTAAAGAATTGCTAGTAGAAAACATTACACTAAAATCATATTTGAAGCTTTTTTTAACTTCCTTTTAGTTCCATTTTTTTTTTATTCAATTGATGCTTTTTATTTCATAAACTTTCATTTTTTTTAAATGTGTAAAAGCTATTAACTATTAAAAAAAAAAAAAAAAGAATCCTAATCCTAGATTAAATTTCTTACCAATTCGACTTTTAAACCTGAAATTAAGTCTCATGTACTAGTACTAAGTAATATGTTTAAAGAAATTGTGTACTAATATTCGTACATTTAAAGATAGTAGATATAAACATTTACATGGGCAAACTCAACGCCACATTTTAATGAAAACGCATACGATTGCACTACAAGTGACTTCAACTTATTTGCCTATAGACATTGATCCTATAGATGACAACACCAAATATAGACCCATTTCAGCCCTTTCCCCACTATCACTCCATTAACCCTTTCGCGCCGACTGTCGCAAATACGTGCCAACATAAAACCGTATCAACCAGGGTAAAAAGATGAAACTGGTAATCAAATTAATTCTTTAGTAGTTTATTTGTGGGCAGAGTAATAATTGTTTGATTTATTTAATTCACCATTACTTTGTTCAAAATAAAACTATTTAGTTATACTTTGAACTAACATTGATTATATATATATATGATTTAACTAACAATAATTAAAGTAAAAGCAAAGTAAGTCTGTCAAATTAGAAACGACTGCAGTTGCAGTTAAAGTTACCGTTTTTTGTTTAATTACATCCTGATTCTGATTTTGTACGAATGCTTTTATGAATCACCTGTCCCCAAGGGGTTAATTTAATCTCATGTAAACACTTGCAGTTTAAATTTAAAACACGACAATTCATTGGCACCGTGGTAGATATGAGCTATATTCTAATGCAGTGATTCTCAACCACTGTGCCGCGGCACTTTTGTGTGCCGCCAAATTCTTAAAATGTGCCGCCAAATATTAGAAATGATACAGTAAAAATTATAATGCCTTTTTTTATTATGAGTAAAGTTTAAATTAAAGAAAAGTGTATACATCTATACTTTTTATAGTTTTTCCACGCTTTAACCGCATGAACATCTTTGTCGGCGATTGTTACCAGACAATCTTAAAATAAGATGGAAGTGTTTAAATTGTATATGACACTCAATTTTAAAAGATGTTGTAAGAGCTAATCATAAAAGTAAGCTATGCAATTAATAAACAAATTAACAAAGGATAACTAAAAAATCAAATTAACAAAAAATAACTAACAAAAATTAAGCTAACAATTAATAATTAGCAAAAAAGCTAGTTAACAACAAATCACACAAAAATAACAGTTAATAATTATAGAAAACAAGCTAACAATTAAACTAGCAAAAAAATAAATAACTGTTACTAACTATTAACAAATTGGTCGAAAGAAATAATTAATCCCTTAATAAATGTGCTTTTGTAGTGCATATTATTTTATTTTACATTCAAAATTATTATCACAAACTATTTAACACAGTGCAAAATAGGTAATTAAACGACTTTTAATCTAATTTGTTTCATTGTGTGCCGTCAAATTTCGAAATCGTTAAAGGTGTGCCGCAGCAAAAAAAAGGTTGAGAATCACTGCTTTAATATAAAAAGTAACAATTGGACTATGTGCTTTTATTTTACTAAAGTGATAAATTTTTATTTTCCTATTTTCCGAGAAAAAATTTTCCCTGTTGAATATTTGTACAGTTTTATTCCATCAATGCAAGTTATTGTTTACTTGCAACTATATTTCCAAGCAATAAACCAAGGAATCTTGAAATGCTTTTTTGAAGGATTTTATAAAATGATCAGCAACAGTGAATATTGTGTATATTCACTGTTGTTTTACAAAGTATAGGGATGAATCACACAGGCATGCGCCTTTCTTCAAACTTCTACACAACAACCAATAAGACTACTTTAATCTACGAGAGACTTAAAGTGCACCTTGTTGCAAATGCACACCAGTTGTTTTGTTTTTTGTCAGGATCATACTTACGGCCCCCAGTCTTCTACCAAAGTGTGTTATTTTCGACTTGCAGTGTCCGGCAGTGCATCTCAAAATTGAATTATTCTTTTCTGGTAGATTAGCTTGTAAATCCAGCAGACGAAGCTAAAATTATACGAGAAAAAAAGTATAACTTTTCATAGAAAACACTTAATTTAAGACTATTAAGCATTTAATATTTATTTAAAACTTTGATTATTTAATTT
>NC_092204.1:30204284-30213995 GCF_043381705.1 Parasteatoda tepidariorum
GCGCCTTGCGTTGGTTAACCATTGAAAGATGTCTTTGAATTTTTAAAGCATTTTAGAACGCTTATTTCATCATTTTAAGCTTCTCAAAACATTTTATTTCGCATAGGCATACATAGTAAAATTTAGGGTCACGCTGTGTACCCCCTAAATCAGTGTTCCCCAACCTTTTTATCACCGCGGACCTGTCAACGTTTGATAATTTTACAGCGGCCCGCTGGGGGGGGGCGTCGATTGTTTATATTTTAGATTGATTAATTTTAATTTAATTGTATGTAAACATGCCATCAAAATAAAATAGTTACATCAAAAAAATACATATAAAGTGATTTAACATTTTAACTTGCTAACATTTTAACTTACTTAAATCAATTAGTCACGATCGGGAGAGTCTTCATTAGTTCTAATGTAAATTTCGCGCAGCGCTTTCGTGTTTTATTTATGATATTTACTGTTAGGATGATTGCTTTTTTTATTAAAACTAATTGAGAGAAAATAGTTGCAGTGGTTTTCTTTTTCTTTTCTTTTTTTTTACTTTTTAAAACATTAAAAAATTTATATCACTACTTTCGGAGGCCTCTTTTTTTAAATAAATAAAATTTTAATGGAACTATTTTTAATCTGGGAATTATTCTTTATTTTGGGGTATAAATCTAGGTAGTATTTAAATTCAGTTTCAATGAAATGGGCAGGCCCGGTAACATTTGATCCACGGACCGGGGGTTGGGGAACACTGCGACAACATCAAATATAGACCCATTTCAGCCCTTTCCCCACTATCACTCCATGAACCCTTTCGCGCCGACTGTCGCAAATACGTGTCAACATAAAACCGTATGAACCAGGGTAAAAAGATGAAACTGGTAATCAAATTAATTCTTTAGTAGTTTATTTGTGGGCGGAGTTATAATTGTTTGATTTATTTAATTCACCATTACTTTGTTCAAAATAAAACTATTTAGTTATACTTTGAACTAACATAGATTATATATATATATGATTTAACTAACAATAATTAAAGTAAAAGCAAAGTAAGTCTGTCAAATTAGAAACAACCGTTTTTTATTTAATTACATCCTGATTCTGATTTTGTACGAATGCTTTTAAGAATCACCCGTCCCCAAGGGGTTAATTTAATCTCATATAAACACTTGCAGTTTAAATTTAAAACACGACAATTCATCGGCACCGTGGTAGATATGAGCTATATTCTAATGTCTCGAATATGGTTTAAAAAAAAAAAATCTTTTACCGTTAATTGCATGAATTGTGTGAACCAGGGAGACATTTGATAAAAGTAACGCCTACTTTCTTCGGGAATTTTGATTTCAAATAAAGCGAAGTCATAAACCTTTAAAAAAATGGCTCAAGGAGTCAATAAAATTTCTTTGCCCCAATGAAGAAACATATGTTCTCTAGACATAAGCTGTTTAAGTTATGATAATCCTTGAAGAGTTCTCATACTTACTGAGTTACGTGTCCAGGAGCATATTCGTATGAAAATGTGGTGAATCAATTATGTTGGCAGATAGCTACCCATAAAGTGTTTGCGACTGAGATTCATTACCGCCAACTTTGTTGATTGAATTTTACACAGTTTCTTTTTCGAAATTTATTAAAAGAGTATTTTATTTTTTATCCAAAAATTTATTCATTATATTAAAGTGCAAATTAAAATATTTAATTAAGTTCGCTTGAAATTTAAAAAAAAATAATAATTTTTAAGCATCAATATATATTACAGAGCGAAAATTAAAAGCGATTTGTTTATAAAATATTGTTATGAAAATAATGCACCAAACCCGATATACGCGCTTCATCGGAAAAGCAGCAAAATTATCTGAATTTGGACATCAATATAAAATTTTATTGCAATGAAAATATACATATATGTTAACTACATTATAATCAATCAATTTAAGTAAACACATAAAAAATGGTAGCTATTTTACAAGTTAAAAATCAATTAAATCCATTCTATAACCTTTCGCGCTTTCGTTTAAATGCCTAAAAACGAATATAAAAGAATAAAAATCTTATTTGTGAAACGTAAAGGGTCCTCCTCTTATGAATTTTTCTTCACCTTCGTATGCGAAAATTTTTAATTTAATTTTATTGTACAAAACAAAGCTCATCAATCCACCTCCATAGTAAAAGACTGGGGCTAGAGTCTACTTGAGGCAAAATCGCCCCTGAATCACGTGACAAAGTTCTTTAGAACGAGGTTCTCTCTATGTAAGTCGCACCTCTAAGGTCACACGCCCAACTACTAAAAATTATGCATATGTATACGAGGTAAAAACGCAGTAGAAAGCTATGGATGGTGTTTTCAGTAGAAATGTAAACAATAACAATCTCCAGCTGTATGCCTGCTCTAGTTCCGGTTAGAAAGCTTGAAGCTGCCTACTACATGTTATTCTGCGAGGCGATATTTTCAAACGGATAATTTTGTTTTCAATAAAAGAAATAAATTAGATAATTTCTGAGCTCAAATCTGCCGTATTTCATAAGATATTATGTAATTGTATGAGTTTAAAGTGAAAATTTGTTTTAGTTATTTACAGATATATTGTTAAAAAAGATGACATGGTTGCTAGATTTTGAATAACTCGCTTTTTTGGCAACCTTGATTTGGCCTCTTTCCATTTGTNTTTCTCTCTTGATTTTCATATAGATTAAAATCTTTTAACTTGAAAAACTATATGGAACTGAAAACTACATTAAACATAGTTCTAAAGAAAAGTATCACGGAAATTTTTAAAAATATTTTTATTAAGTAAAAAGGAAAAATATTAAAAAAGTTTAAAATATCGTAGTACATTCCTATATAACTAAAAAGAGGAGGAGAGGGAAGGGAGAAGGGCTAAAGGCATGAAACCGGTCTCTCCCCAGATGGCGTATTCGAGTGTTGCGATCGCGAATATTTTCAAACGGATAATTTTGTTTTCAATAAAAGAAATAAATTAGATAATTTCTGAGCTCAAATCTGCCGTATTTCATAAGATATTATGTAATTGTATGAGTTTAAAGTGAAAATTTGTTTTACTTATTTAGAGATATATTGTTAAAAAAGATGACATGGTTGCTAGATTTTGAATAACTCGCTTTTTTGGCAACCTTGATTTGGCCTCTTTCCATTTGTTTATTACTGTTTGTTCGTGTTGCAAGCTGTGCACCATCTTATGTTAGTGTAAGCATATTGTTCGAGGAGCAAGATTAATTTATACATTATAATTCAGGTTCAAATTTGAAAGTTGGCATATATTATAACACGTTGTGAGCCAAATGGCTTTGAAATACATCGAGAAAAGTAACCCGGAAGTATAAGCGATATATAGCTTTCAGCGCTCCCTAGTGTAGGAAATATCATCCATTACCAGCCAGTCACACTGCAAGTTTAGAAGTATTGCTTTGAAAATTTTAAGAGTTCTTTCGTTATTATTTAGACAGGGACAGCGCGAACGCAGTCCCAACTACCAAAAATTGTGCACCCCAAGCAAACCACAATTTGTGGATGTGGCGAGCGTCAACCAATCTCAGTGCAATGATAGGTCTCTGCTCGGGGGAGCCTCCTATCTGATCAAGGCATACCCCAGTGCCAGGTAAGTATGCATTGTCCACGAGTTGGTAATATATGAGGATTATCATATCTTTATTTTCCTGGTAGTTGTAAATTTATGTTTAAGAAAATTTTTTTAAATATAAAAAGAAAGAAAAATGCGGAATATGATGTTGATATGGATTATATCCGCAAAAAGAAGGGATATAATCGTGTGACCTGATGACGAGATTATATCTTTGTTTTTTTATTTTAAATATAAGAAATTTTAGCGACTTTTCGCATTAATTTTAAAGATAGGAAAATTTTGGAGATAGATTGAAACATTGATAGGATGTCATATTTTCATAAAAACAGAATATTTTATGGAATACGTAATTCGCGATCGCAACGAACTATAGGGGGCGTTGTTGTNCGTACTCGAGCGTTGCGATCGCGAATTATTTTTTAAATTGTTCCGCCATCATATTAAAGCAAAACATTTAGCCGTTGTTTACAGAACACCTTCCAGTTAATTTCGATTGTTCATAAAAATAAAAAGAGTCTGCATCTGGAATGCTAACTGCGTTAAAAGAAACAATGCCAAAAAAATTGTTCAATGGATTTGCTTTGATTGTAATATTTTCTTTTTCTGGTCTTTCTCGGTTTTTAATTCCAAAGCTTTTCGAACATCTGTTAACAAATTTTGACTTTTTCTTTTAGGAAAACGCATAAAAGTTGAGCCAGCTTTTGCTGAGTTAGCCTTTTAGATAATGCTGCATGACAGAATTTCCAAAAAACGCGATTATGAATGCATTAGTAAGTAAAATTTTTTTCAATTCATTCTTATTTATAGTACGGAAATTAAATATTATACCTCTAAATCAGCGATTCCTATTTTTTTTTTCGGCTGCGGAGCCCTAAATAATCAACCTATTTTCTGCCAAGTATATAATAAATTAAGTTTATTAAGGTAACTGTGAACGCTGTAACCTATTAAAAACTATTTTTTAAATATTTAATCAGAGGAACGAAGATTGTTCATCCTTTTACCATTAGGATTTATTTCCGACAGTTAAATTTGCAATCCTCCTGATATATGTAGACTATTTATAATTTCTTTTTTTGTGTGTATACATGAATGAACAAAATAAGCCGAATTATGTTTAATTTCGATATGAAAATCGCAGCTAAAAATGGTTAATAGGGAAACATGTTCTTGTATTAAAGAATTATTTTATTTTGATTTGAAAAATGCGATAGGAAAAATACTGATGCAACGTTTTATAAATGCTTGTTCTTTTCATAATTTGTTCACTATATTGCTATTAGAAACATTATGCTTTTTTTTCCACAAATTCTACTTCTATTTCGTTGGTATTTTACTTAAAATAATTTTATAAAGGACATTGAGAAAATAAACAAATTATGAATTACGGGTTGGGTTTAAATATAATCAGAGGTTTAAAACTCATCACAAGTTTCAAAGCTCATCACTGATTATGAAAAGTACTAATCCAGGGAAGCCTTTTCACTCTTTCACTGAGCACAAGGGTTCCGCGGAATGTCATTTGGGAACCGCTACTCTAAACAATTAGTACATTAATAATCCAAATCCAGATGACAAGGGAACTCCTCGATCAAGTATTGGGAGAAATTTTCCTTTGTGGAGAACTTTTTGATGGAACTATAGTCTGTTCAACGAGAACTGATAGCGAAAGTAAACAAAGCGGCGTGCTATTTGGCGCAATACAGCTGTCTACTTGGCGCCGGAATAATGACAAATAGCGCCTATCAGACAAGCAAAAACTCTTATTTTTAGAGGGTTGTTTGTTTCGCCGTGGTGTCTTTTTGTAAGTGTTTCATGAGTAATATGGAAAATAAAGCGATGGATTTAAGTCCTCCTAAAAAACGACAGAAGAAATCTTACATAAGTAAAGCTGAGAAAGAAATAATATTGAACATTTACAAAACGGAAGTGCATTCAAAATAAATATCAATTCAAACGACGANACCGCTTAGGCTTAGTTCTGTCGGGTACATTTGTTACAAGTTTGAATATGTATGCACATGCTCTTTTGTTTTATAGATGTGCTATCTCTGTAAGCTAGAACAGGGGTTTCCAACTCACACATGGCCGGGGGCCGCAATTAAAAACACCAGTCAAATGGCGGGCCGCAACTTTATCAAAATTTTTCATAGGACTCTTTTATGTTTGAAGGAACATTAAATATTACTGTCAGATTTTTATAAAAAATTTTTTAACATTAAAAAGCAAAATAACAAACATTACAAATATTGCTTGTTACTTATCATTTTGAATCTTCTTTTAATTAGAAACTGAGTGACAAGATTTTTTGTATTCTTTTAAATTTAATTCTGTGATGAATTAAAATTTTTTTTTGACTTATTAAGAATTATAGCAACAACAAAAAAATTCTCGAGCATCTGAAATTTTTTTTTTTTATTTTCCGCTCATGCGAAATTCAAATCAAGGAATTTAAATAAAACATGATATTCATTCCCTCTTTTATACGTTTTAAAATTAACAAGTGTAAATATATTCGTCCAAAATGAGTGGTTTCAAAAAGAAAATTTCTGATACGCACATGCTAAATTCTATTCACAAAATACAAAAAGACGAAATAAAGAAGAGCAACATACACGATTATTTTTGTATTTAAATAAATATTTTCTCGGATGCAAAACCTGAAAAATAATTTTTTTTTGCTCCGTTGGTATGTTAAGTTTCACAGAAACGAAGAAATTAAGTTTTTTTAAACGAAGGAAAAGTATTTTAATCCCATATATAGATTTTTTACTAAAATTGTCCGCAAAAAAAAACAACTAAAATATTTTTCAGTTGTTTTCTGGTCACAAAAAAAAGGCTTCGTGGGCCAGATGCGACCCGCTGGCTGCCAGTTGGTAATCACTGAGCTAGAACATTACCATTGAGCTAAAGACGATAACTACCGCACCTCTTTCTTTTATTAAAGAACTTCTTGCATGGTTATAAAACGAGGTGCGCACTTTCGTAGACACAACTTACCGGTAAACCTAACAACCATATTTAGTTCGAAATGAGATATCTTAAATTGTTAAGTATGTTGTTAGCTTTAAATCAAAGCTTTTGTTTGTTACCATGTTAAAGTGTTTACCGTGTTTTAATTTTTTCCCAATTTTACTTTTAAACAGTCTTTAAAACTTAACACAATCAAAAAAATGTGCGTGTTTAATTTTCTACCATATTAAAAATATTTTGTTGTTGAGAGCAGCGGTCCACATGGAATCTCTGTTAGCTATATGTAAATATTTTCTTTTTCCTGTCATAGATATTCATGTTTAATACTTTCCTAATGGAAGCCATATTCAGCATTGGTTATGGATATGAACTTGCATCCGGAATCCAGTCAATTGATCATGCAGGATCCGAGGAAAGCTTAAGAACGGATTGGGGTCACTGGGGAAGAAAAACAGGATGGGATGGCAAAACAGGATATAAAGATTACCATAAAGATTACCAAAAAGATTACCATAAAGGTTACCACAAAGGATGGAAGAAAGGCGGTTTTTATGGTAAAGGTTGAGGTATGTTTCAATCCATTTTATCCATTCAAGAAAGGAAAAAGTGGTAGTATTTCATTTGTAGGACTTATTTTGCTGATGAAAGATCTAGTCCTAGCCCTGTCGGTTGTTCGGGGTACCTGAGTGGCCCTTTACCCCTTCATCTTGTGATGGTGGATCCATGTGGTGTTACCTTGAGGTCCTTTGTATTTAAGACCCCAGTTATTCACCGACGTTTCATATGTGCTACCGACTCGGTAGATAATTCGTTAATAAGAAACATTGGTCATTTTGTGACGAGATACAGGCTATACACATCTTTCTTTTTCGCGTGATTGAAATAAATATAATTTAATGTAATAATGATTTTGTGTAAGATCTTATAATCGAATTTGTGTAAAAAAATATTTATCGAAAAAAATGAATTTTTTTCATTGGTGCTTTGGGGAGCCCCCTCCACCCTAAATTCTGGTGCCCTACGTAAGTGCTTATTATGCTTAATGGTTAATCCCGCCCAGGATACAAAACTTCGATGGAAGAAATCGTATTGACTTCTACACGAATTTTTGATCTATTTTTATTCAAAATAATCGACATAACACAATCGTTATTAATAATCAGGATCGGTTTGGCTTGCTTATTTCTTTTTAAAGCATAATTTCTTATTAAAATTTTCTGACTTAATAATTATTAAGTAGAAATAGTTCAAAATATGAAGAAATGAGTAGCCGAAACTTGTGACTACTTGAAAAAAAAAATACCAACACAATCGTATCGTAAGCTTATAGATACTGATCTTATTGTATAATTAGGAGGCGTGATCACAATTTTTTTTTTCGGATTTTAATATATTTTATTATTAATGTCAAAATTTTAATTGTAAATTTAAATCATTATGTTTATTGAATACTGTGTCCGTCCATATTGTAGTCGTAAACAAGAAAGTACAAAAGGGAAAAACCTGAGCTATGCGAAGATAGCCCCCGAAAATGAGGAAATTCAAAAATTCAAACTGCATTCGTTTGACCATTTTTTGACCACAAATGACCACCTTTAAAATTTTTTNGCTATCTTCGCATAGCTAAAAACCTGACAGAATGAATTCAAAGAATTTGTTATTGAGTAGAATAGGTTAACCTCTCGGAAACCCGTTCTCATTATCTATAACAAAATTGCATGCTTTAGTCATGGCTGGCAGTTTTTCGAAATTGTTTTATTTATTTAACGTTGTCTCCTATTGAAATACTATTAGAAATGCCTTCTATAAGTCCAATGCTGAGGCAATGATTTTGGTAAAATATATTTTACCACTATATAATGATATAAAATTTTATACCTTTTAGTAAACTTTAATTCTCGTTTCCTTTAAAAGTAGGTGCAACAACCTGATTTTGTTCAAAGCTACCTCGTACGGGTGCTGCCTGTGCTGAGGTATATATAAGTACATAAATAAGCATGAGCTAAGAGGGGCCGGGAATGGAATGGAGATCCTCAGCTGGAAAATGAAACTGGGAAAGTTTTATTCCATGGACGTTCAATACCGTACCATGAACACTCGCTTGGAAACAGACATTCTACGATAACTCTCTCTAAGGGCGTGGCTAAAATTTAACCAATCACAAAATTTACTTAAGATTTTCTTTTTAAGTGAGGCAACATTAGTATGAGTGAAACGAAACTTAATGAGTTTATTAACATTATACGTTTACGAAGTGAGCTTATGCTATTTGGATAATATTTTCGACTATTTATTGTTTTTTTTATAATGTTTTTTGCTTTAATTTGACTAAAAAAATATGAATGGCGAATACTTAAAAATATTCTTTAATTTATTATACATATAATTCTTTTATTATTAAAAACTGCCATATTTATCTTGTATAATTCATAGATTAAAACCATTTTTTCAGAATAAATATTTCTGACATATCCTTTAAAACGTTTTATTATTTGTCTTAAATATTCTTTTAAAAATACAACTTAAAATAATGCATGTATTTTAATGAGCTAAAGTACAGAATTTTGTGCCTGAGTACTGCATGTGGATAGATTACAAATTATACAAGTTTTTAAATCAAAACTAATTAACAGAAATAAATTAACTTAATTTCAAAAAGGTTCATTAGTTTTCATTTTAATTTTCAGCAATATGATTTAAGTTACTACTTTGCTCATTAATATGTTTTATTTGTTGTATTATTAAATTGATTGTTTTTACTGATAGTTAAATGAATATGTTCGCAAGAAATTAATTTATAGATTTAATTTCAGAAAGGTTCATTAGTTTTCAATTTAATTTTAACAATATGGCTTAAGTTACTACTTTGCTCATTACTTTGTTTTATTTGTTACATTATTAAAGTGATTGCTTTTACTGATAGTTAAATGAATATGTTCACAAGCAATTAATTTATAGATTTGTGTCATTTTTTTTCTTCGTGTTTTGTAAAATCATTTCACGAATGAAATACTTAAAATTCTATTTACTTTTCTAATTTTACTTTCTAATTATTCTATTTACTTTTCTCATTATTCTTTTTCGCATGTTTTATTGTAAATAAATTGTTTACTTTATAATACAGCCAAACCTCGATATCTCGAACTTGAAGGGA
>NC_092204.1:30215618-30261797 GCF_043381705.1 Parasteatoda tepidariorum
AAAAAAAAAAAAAAAAAAAAAAAAAAAAAAAAAAAAAAAAAAAAAAAAAAAAAAAAAGAAAAACTACACATTGCTGTCACATAATCTGTAATTATTATTAATCTCTAGGTTTTTAAAACGTGAGTACATACTCAAATGTTTGAGTTGTTCGGAAAGTAATTTCATTTTTTCCCCCCTTCAATCAAACGACTTCATTATTTTCGTAAACCAACTTTACTCTTAAGTTGCAAGATTGTTTCTACACAGAAGTATTTAATTGGTACCCTTTAAAATACGGAAAGTGAGAAGCAGAAGTTTCGGCATGTTCTACTTTTTTACAATCGAAAAGGTAAAAATGCTGCTCAGGGAAGGACAAAATTTTTCGACCTGCATGGCAAAAATGCGTCGGCAGTGTGCCAATGCCGAAACTGGTTTACAAAATTTCGATTAAATATGCACGACGATGTATCACAACAATTTAAGCTGATGAATGCACTAATAGACAGTACACTTATTTAATTCAACAACCGTTCACGATAATTTGGGAAATTCTAGGGTTAATCTCAAAGCTTGACTTATGGGTTGATCAATGTTCTTATGAGAAGTAATTTGTGACGTCGTGTTGATGTTTGTGATTTGCTTCTCAAACGTCAAGAAAATTATTAATTTTTGAAGCGCATTATCACTGGGGACGAGGAATGGGTTGTGTACAATACTATTCGAATATCTGGATAGTTTTTGGACGGTAAAACCTTTACTTCAAATAGGAGGTCAAAAGTCACGTTTATCAGTTTTTTGCTAGCAAGGAACAAAATGCGTGTAGAATCATGCTACTGTCAAAAAGATCGCAAAAACTTCTGGACTAGCAGAGACTGTTGTATGAATTAATAAAATATTTATTCACTCTAAGAAAACCCCCTTTCATTTTCATAAAAAAAAAAAAAAAAAAAAAAAAAAAAAAAAAAAAAAAAAAAAAAAAAAAAAAAAAAAAAAATGAAATTATTTTCTAAACATTCTAATATAATTTGAGCATTTTTTTTATTTATTGCATAGCTGAATTAAAAACTTATGTGGAAATATTATCTTAGAATTATTTTAAAAAATGATTTTTTTTTGTGTGCTTAGATGTCATTTTTTCCTTTTAACATTAAAAATATAAACATTTTATAATGAAGCTATTTGAGGATTTTTGAATATTTCGAATTTATTATTACCTGCAAAAAATTGTCGAATTTTAGAATGACGCTGTATTTTATCAGTTAACAAAACGCATTTATTCTTCCAATATTCTACCAACGTTGATATTGTTTGATATTGTCTTGTATCATCTTGTATTGTATTGTAGGATACTGACTTCATCGCAATATTCATTGCGGTGAAGAGAAACTAATGAGGGAGAATACAGATACAGCAATCAGAATTTATTTTCGATTTCAGTATGTGGAAATCAAAATATTATATTATTTTATAATAACAACGCATTCAAGATCATTTCGATGCAAGTTTGTTTTTACTGTAATGTTTTAATTAATATTATTATAATCCCTTATTTTTTTAAATATATAATTTTTTTTAAAGATGTGGTTATTATAATCTTTTGGAGGTGGTCACTAGTTCCACAGTGGGAAATAGATCAATAAAATTTTTAAAGTCAAGTATAGCGGGAAACGACCCTTAATTTAACTTTTCTAAAACTTTCATAAGTTTGTATTTATTTATTTTTAAATGCCATGTGGAAGTGTCATTGAAAATTTTGTACCTATCTGCAGTCGATTAAAAATTCACTAAATTATAATCACTTTTAAGTAAGGTTTCCTCCATTTAATTTAAAATCATAGCAAAATTTACTTCTTTAAAAAATATCATTACAACATACATAAACATATACATAACAACTAGTTAAAGGCCTGTTCAGACGATCCAATTTCTTGGACAGAGATTGATTGATATTGATGGAAGCTTGTTTTGCTTTGAGCTTGGATCGTGTAAACAATAATTCAAGAACTTGGTCCAACTTCTTGGACCATAGTAGAGTATGTTCTACTTTCCATCCAAGTTTTTTTCCCCCTTAACCAATCAGCGTCTTAGGTTTTGTGACGTCAGCAAGCAGCAAATTATGTCATTTTGTTGTCTGGTTTCATATATTTTAGTCCAAATAAATTGATCTGGTACGGTTTATTTGTGTTATTATGATTTTATTTGGATTTATTTAGTAATTTTAAATTTATGTAAATATTATTTTATAATGTTGAATATGAACAATGCGCATGCGCAAGTTTTTCTTTCGACGAATCAGTGACATTCAAGAACTTGGATAGTGTCAACGAATTATCAAATTTCTTGGACAGAGAAATCCCTCCAATTTCTCGGATTCAAGAACTTGAACCGTGTAAACATGCCTTATTCGCTAACATTCGTTTTAATTTATACTGTTATCTAAGTTAAGAAAAGGAGGTGATTGATGATGCGGAACCTTGGCAGTTTGTTTTGATATTTTACGTCAAGTAAGCATGTAAGGGAGAGTGTGGACATGGGGATAGTATACTCATATGGAATATCTCTGTTATTTATCACTCAGAATTTTCCGGTAAATTTTAGATGATAGGAAAAACTACGCTTCACTCTTATATCTGGTTGCAAGACAAAACATTAGATTGTTAAATATCAAAATATATTTTTTATAATTAATTATTCTGTTAACTTTCTTACATGACTCTTTCATTATTTCCCTTTGTTTACTTTATTAACATTATAATATCCAAAGCTTTTTCATTCTCTCCTTTTTTTTTTAAAAAAAAAAGTTGAAAAATAACAATGTTGTAAAATTTATCTGTGTTTCGGCAATACATTCCCTTTTATTTACTCACTTATTTATTGATTTTCACCATATACTTCAACAAAACAGAGCGAGCTTATGAAAATAAGATCAATGTCTCAATAGAAAGTAGCGGCGGCGTGTGATGATATGTTTAACAGAGGAAGAATGTAAAATAATATAACTTATAATCATGACGGAAAAGTGCAAAAACTGGTACGAAAGACATATCATTTTAGCATCTTTTTTGAGAAAAATAAAATATCTGTAACTATCAAGATTTCTTTTATAATTTTAGTCTATATATAAAACTGCTTCTTTTCCAGGGATAATGTATCATCCTCCCAGGACTTACAGTAATTCACTGTAAATTTTTTCATCACATATGTTTCAACTTGAAATCTATGCCCATTCAACTTAGGACTCTACAGTTTAGACGAATCAGTTAGCGGCGCTTCGCGCCGAATACTAAGATTTTCTACATTTCCAACGTTCCAGGGATAATGTAGATATTGTTGAATAGCTTTAAAAATAATTAGTTAACTCCTCCCGGAAACTAGTTTCTACCGAAATTGTTTTACTACCAGCCATTCCCATACCTGCCAACTCTTCCGGATTTTCCGTAAGATTTTATTTTCATATATAAAGTGGTAGTAAATATATACTATTTTTTCTTTTATAATCTTAATTTTTAAATGATATTGATCACCACTATTCTTACAAAAATTAAGCACATATATTAATATGCGTTACTGTCATGGTTGTCAACTTAAGTTTTCTCAAAAACAACGTATTTGTTTGCTTAAAACTGAAGTTTTAATTCCATTTTAATACCACTGGGAAAAATAATAATGGAAGGGAGTAAAAGTTGGCAGGTATGCATTCCTCTTTTCCGTCTCGCTTTCACCCCTGCTTATAATGTGACAAACTTAAAAAAATTCTTTAAAGATATATTCTTATTTTCTAGGTCATGATGAAGTCTTGAGAATCTATGAAAAACAGAGAAGCAATATTCAAAGTTTGGCAATCATGAAGTGTTATTAAATGAAAATGTATCGAAATTTATTTGGTTATTAAATTAATTAAAGCAGTTATTAAAAAATTATTAATCTTTCTTTTAATTGGCTTCTGAATCGTGGCGTAAACGAATGTCATGGTTTACTACTAGATATTCAATAGCTTCACTCAGGTCTGAAAGCGGGACGGAAAAGAGAAAATACTGGTAGAAGAACTATTTCAATATTAGATAATATTCGGGAGGAGTTATTCGATTCTCAACAATGGCAATTTACTGTAACGAAATTTTTCACTTTGATGAAGCAATTCAATATAAAAATTGCATTCGTTAAAAACAATTGGTAGTTATAAATTTTTATTATTCTCGAAAAAAAACTGAAAAAGGAAATTTATTAGTAACCAGTGTTTACTCTTTTCCGTTTCGATATATATGGGCTTTCAGCCCTGGCTTCACTTCAATAGTAGGAGAATTAAATTTTCATTTTGTTAACCATTTCGAACAATGATTCACAGAATATCTCACTCTTTTAAATGTTATAAAATGATTCCAAACTTTTTTCGAGTTGGTAGAAGGGAGCTTGAATGCAAGGGAGCACGGGCATATATTTATGTGTTATTTCTTCACTTCTTGTTGCAATTGTCAAAAAGATTAAAAAAAAAAACTACACTCATCTTCGAAACTAATTTAGCAAGCATTTAATCAATCAATTTAGTGTCCCTTTCCTCAGCTATGTTCAATCAAAACTACCCAATCGAGTGATTCGCGCAAGTGTGATCAATTGCTTTTACAAATACATAGTTTCTAACTTGTACTTTCTAATAACATACGAAGTTACAGATAGGAGTATAAGGAAACTGCGGAAACTAGTAATAGGTGCACCGGAGTACCTGACCAAAAAGGCCACCTCCGTAAATTATATGATTACAAACTGAATCAAAGGCCATTGATGTTGAAATTATTTGGGTTAGTAAACTTAATGCAATCGGTAGCAGTGAGAATGGCCCCAGTCAGCGCTTTCGACTATTGATTTTAAAGTAGGCGTTACTCTTTATTTCCTGTCGCGTGGCGGTAAAAATTTTAGAAAAACGTAATCGAATTTTAGATTGTAAGTAATGTAATTACGTGTAAATTATTTTTTATTTTTCATAAATAAGGTTTCATAGATTCATTGGACAAACATAAATTACACCGTTCTTGAAGCAAAACAAATACTTAATGTTAATAAATAATAATAGTTTTGAAATATTATATCTACCACTCAATTTTGTAGAAAATATTTTTTATTATTTTATAAAACTCAAGTAACTTTGTCATCTAGTAGGTTCAATTTCTTGACCTGCAGAGATATATGATGAAATCGGGTAATGATTCTTCGTGAATTAAAACGCTCGGTGCCATATGGTACGCAACGACCATGTGGTGTTCTATCTGATTATCTCCTAGATGACCTTATATTTCTAACTAACTTTAGCACAAGTGTAACATTCTTACTTATTATCTAAACCGAAACGTGGTTCAACAAATCCCGAATCCCCTAGATGAGATACTACGTACATCTCGATTTATTACCTCATTAACGCCCTGAGTCATCATTTGAGAACAGTTCTTTCTTCGAATGACTATAAGGAACTACAAATGTTAATTTTTATCTTAGAGGAAGAAACGAAACGTGCATACCGACTAAGCTATTTTGGTGACATTTGTTTGGTTTAACATTCGAGTTATGCATTTCGAGTTAGTCTCTGTGATGTTTTTTTCTAATTTCTCGCAGGCCGAAGTTGCTAAGACTTGGTGATTATTCTGCCGCAGATCAGGATACGGAAATCTCCTCGGTTGATTAATAATTAGAATAAGTTCATATAAGGTTCTCACGGGTTTAAGTCTAAACGTGAATCACTGGAAAAATTAAAAAGTGGTAGTCTATTTAATTTAAATTAGCAAAAAAAGATTTTAGTTTAAAGTTAATAAAAAAGGCAAGCTTTAGATTTCACTTAAATTTAAAAATAACATTATCTTGAATGTGTAGTGACTGTAATTGTTGACATAGCCTGGACTAATAGATAATCATCTCCACTTCATGGATGTCTCTGAGGCACCTTTGTCCCCTGTAAATTACCTGCCATTCTAAATGTTACTATTTTTCCGTCTTAATGTTAGCAACCACTTCATGTAGTGATCTCCATGTCTTATTTGGTACGTTTGCAAACCGTGTGTATTGTCTTGTAAGCTTTTAGTGGCAAGATCTTATTTTCATTAACCCCTTGGGGACGGGTGATTCAGAAAAGCATTCGTACAAAATCAGGATCAGGACGTAATTAAATAAAAAAACGGTAACTTTAACTGCGACTGTAGTCGTTTCTAATTTGACAGACTTACTTTGCTTTTACTTTAATTACTGTTAGTTTAATCATATATATAATCTATGTTAATTCAAAGTATAACTAAATTGTTTTATTTTGAACAAAGTAATGGTGAATTAAATAAATCAAACAATTATAACTCCACCCACAAATAAACTGCTAAAGAATTACTTTGATTACCAGTTTTATCTTTTTACCCTGGTTGATATGGTTTTATGCTGGCACGTATTTGTGACAGTCGGAGCGAAAGGGTTAAACGTTTACAGCGCTGCTAACTAATACATTTTTACCTAAACAGTTATAGAGGGATAGACAATTATAGAGTAGTAGTTTAAATGCCAATGTTTCATTTTTTGAACATGACTTTATTAAAATGCAATGGTCTCTTTTTTTTAAAAATTGTAAATGATTGGTGACACAATTCTCTTATTCTTAGCATTTACAAATGGTAAATTTGAATATCTTTATCTACGATTTTCTATTAATGATATAAAATTATACAGTGAAACCTCTTGGTCTGTTCCATAATAAAATAATCATTAATCAGGGTTCCCGAGGATCTTGTAAATTTTAAATGTCGATAATTTAATTTCTGTGTAACTACCGCTAAAAATTGTCTAAGAACCCAAGGCAAGGATGTATGCAATAATAACTTGGCTTCGAATCCACTTGGCAACAAAGTGGTATATTAAAATAAGAAATATCTTTTAGCATTAACCTAAATTTACGAAAATTTTTCAAGGACCACAGGAACCCTGTTAATGCATGTTGGTCGTTCCTAGGGGTTACCTCTATTTACTTGAACGTTATCGAAGGTACATGATTTTTCGCAAACGATTTTAATTTTAGTCAGTGTACTTTTTTTGGTACGTTAATGCCATTTGTGTTGTCGTCATAAAAATTGGATCGATGAATAGAAATCAGCGTCAATTAAAATTATCCCTACTGATGTAATTTTTTGTAAAAACTAATTTACCAATTATGAATGATAGAGCTATTTTGAATAAATAAACAATTACGTTTTTTGTTTAAGTTTGCAATTAATTTTATTTCAGAAAAATTCGTTAGCATTGAAAGAGGAGAAGAGGTTTGCTTGTTTAAGATGCTTAGTTTTTTCTGAAATGTTTTTTTTTTCTTATTTAACTTTCAACTTAATTTTGATAGCATCGTCTTTAGCATACTCTGACAGTAACAATGAGGTTGTAGATCTCTTTCAGATATCAATAAGAGATCTCTTAATACGAGCCTCACACAATTATTTTGAATACATTTTAATCTACTTGTTTGTTTAGTTTGTATTTTTTTGTTATGATATTTTTTTGTTTTTCCTTATTTGACCTTTTCCGCATTTGATGCTGAGATTCACTCGATTGATGGGAGAGGTTTTAATGGTCTCTCCTATAGGTTTTCTTCAACACAAAACCTATGGAAAAAATTCCTTGCCTCCTACCAAAAGTGGTCGTAAATAGAGAAGGTCGCTACAAAGAGGTGGTCTTTCGTGGAAGTTTCATTGTATATCACATGATATGTATCTTGTTCTGAATTCGAACAGTTGTTGCATTTTTTAACAAAATAAAATTAGTAGCTAATTAAAGAAAATTTCCATTTAATTTATTTACAAAACTGCCACCACACTTTTCATAAAGGCACAATCTTCACTAGTGCAACATAAGAGCCAGTCAGGTAAATGATTAATAACTAAAACTTTCAGGAATTTCACCAACATATTAAAAATAGTCAAGTTCAGGATATTTATGATTTAGGAAAACATTAAAAGCAGATGACTAACTTTTGTAATGACTTTTACTGTACCCTCCTCTATTAAGGACTCTTTGCGAAGTACTTTTTTGAGTAGTAGTGAACTCAAGCACAAAAATTTAAAACAAATAGAATTTTTGTGGAAGCTGTTATGAGAACTTAGAAACATGACCTTTAGACTTAGAATTGTTCTGGTTTAGTACCAGACCTGGTGGACTTTCACTGATTCATCGGATTTGACATGACTCAAAGAGGTAAAATTATGACATGGCAAGACATATAGTCGACCTATGGATGACACAAACATTAAAATAGAAAAGGACAATATAGGTACGGGGCTGTTTGTAATATTTTCGTTTTCAGTTAAGAATTCTTTGCTTTTTATACTTCTGTTTAAATTGCTTTTCATAGAGTAGTGGCCAAATTTCTTTTAAGTTCAATTTATTAAAATATTAGAAAGTAACATTTCTTACCAATAGAAAAAATATGTTCTGAAATTATGGATATTAGTTGAAGGGTTTGCATTTGTAAATTGTATTATTATTATTTTTTTTTACTGAAATTTAAATTTATGAAAACATTTCACACCCACGCACATTTTCTTCAAATTCACATTCTTGGTAGATATGACTGTGGAGGCATGGTATTATTTTCTCACTTCCGTCACGTTTTTCAAAATTTTTTTCTCTATATGAATGGGAATAACGAAATATTTTTTATTCCTTTTTAGAATATATCAGATCTGAAGAAGTTAATCTCTTAGTTCAAATCAGAACCAACCTACCTCAGTTGTAAAACTTTTAGTAACTAAATTTCTTATTCACAATAATTGAAACTTTCGAAAGGCAAATAGAACATATTGCAAGTTTTTAACTGGTCATTATTATCACATACACATAAATATTTAAAAAGGAATGTGATGGATTTATTACAAGTGATTTAATCTTTGTCAAAATATCAAACGTAATTACATAAGCTCTTATGGAGTATAACAACGTATCCATAATTTAACAATTTGGAACAAATTGTTTGACATTGATAACACTGACATTTCGATCAGTCTGGAGAACGGGGTCGATCCAAGCGTGTTTAGCTTGAAATGTTGATTTAGGGCTGCTTTCTTCTTCAGCATTCTTTGTTTTCACATTAGAATGAACAGATGAGAACATAACTTTTTCTAAAGCCATGAATGGAGACTCGAACAGAAGACTAAATATGCAAGCCATCATAAAACCCAGAACGACGTTGCTACAGTACATAAAAAGCTGGAAAAGCAATTACATTTCATTTTACCATTTTTTTTTTCAGTGAGTATCAATGCATTATTTTAAGATGCTAACTCTTTCTTTTTTTCAAAGTTTTTTTTATCGGAATTTTAGGTGGTTAATTTAAGCAACAAATAACAGACAAGGTAGTTGAGGCATTGAGCTATCATTGAAACGATCCAGGGTTCTATTCCTGGTGGAGGCTTGAAGTACACTTAGCATCAGTTCGATTGATAGCAGCTGTTCCTTCTATGAGAACTCTTTGCCTTAACCACTGTGTCATTGTTTTTTTTTCTTTTAAATATCATGTTAAGTAGAATATTTTCAAAATTAATACCGCTGACTGGACCCGTTCCTAGGCTGTAGTGGAGCTGGACTAGTGGCCAAGTCCGGGCTATATGGTTAAGGGTTTTTCATAACCTAGGTACATGCTCAGGGCTTAGAGGAAAGAAGAAAAAAAAGTTCGTTGCTTAAAATAACCAAAAGATATTTAGATTTTTTAAAAAAATTCAGAAGCAGGGTAGTAAAGGTGACTAGTACGGCAGACTATATTGCCTCCTACCTTCATGAACACCTTATTTGACAACTGGCTATTGTGGGAATGGTTTACCAGTTTAATATTCTCGATAATCGTGAAGTTACGAAGCGACTTTTCTTTAAGAAGCACTTTCTATAATTGACAATGCATGCAGGTGTTAGTGCTCTGCACTTTTTATGAATTGTATAATCTCAGGCGACTAGAATAAAAATAACTGTACTAGCGTTACCCTTTTTGACGCGAAAACAGATCAAAGGCATTTATAATGTCTGGAGAAAAATATAGGAGAAATGTAATCCTGAAAGTTGTAGATAAATTCCGAAAATTCATTGGGACGCGGAATTTTTCTCTATACACGACAAAAATTGTACCGATTTGATCTCCTAAGAGAAAGGATGATTTTTATACAACAGTATTTAAATTTTAATTTCAGTCCAAGACTTTTTTGTAATTGAAGTAAATAATTGGCGGAGAGTTGTCAGTAAAATAGTGGGTTGGAAAAATCTTCTAAAGAAGGCTAAGGCCCTCAAAGTGCTGTCATGCCCTTATGATGATGATGATTCAAAATAAATTAAATACTGATCTTGTGTGTAGTTGAGCTATTCTTTTGTGTTCAAAAAGCCATATATCGTGCAAATATCCTCCCATAATGGAATAGAAGTTTAATATAGATATACTTTTGTGAATACCTATTATTCTTATTAAATGTGTTAACGAGATGGACAATTTTAAATTTTCAACAAACTTTTTTGCACTCTGATCATAAGAAGATATGTGAAATCGAAATTCAAAGCTTTTAGTTTTTCATCTCTAAATGCATTTTCGCACTTTTCGATGACACGAGTGAATACTCAAGTAGTTTAAAAGGAATCCAACTAAGCTCCTAATTTTTTTAAACCAAAACTGTATGTTCATATTAAATTTTTAAGTACCTTTAGGAGAATCTGTCATCTGTGGTAACCTATGGCAACCATAGAAACTTATATACTAAGATACCTCAGAAATTCGTGTGGCATTTATATGGCAAGACATCATACGCCGATGGTTACCATAGAAATTTGTAAGGCATTCCTATGTCAAGACACCGTAGGCCTATGGAAACCATTGATTATGTATGACATAATATGGTGGGACTCCATAGTCTTATGGTATGATTAAAGGGAAGTACCATCATGTGGTAAACTAATGGAAACACGCTATAACATGTGTCATTTATAGTAGACATGTTTGGTGAAGGAAGTAGGCGTGTTTTACCAATAAATTTTGTTTTAATTATACCAATCCAGATCAATTTTGTTTTAATTATACCAATCCATCAAAAGCAATAGTACTTTTCAATAAAGTTCGCCCCTCTTAAAGAAATTTATAATTACTTAAAATTATTTTAGACTATTTCAACGAAAAAACAGCATTTCAACTCCAAAAATTTTCACTGCCGACAAGTTGACGGCAAGGAATGCGCGTGTCACCGATATCTCGACGGGGCATTATTTGGCAAAGGAGACTTAGAAAGTTTTTTAAATTTATTTTTATTTATTTATTTATTATTATTTATTTTAATTTTATTTTCTTAAATTTTTGTACTCAGAAATTTTATAATTTTTTTCGAATATCTGAATAAATCGATTTTCAAACTTCTTGAAATTAATCAATATTCTACTAGTTTCGACAACATTTTTCTTAATTTTTGAACTTAGCCTATTTTATGAACAACTTGATAATCTGGAACCAAATTATCTCTCTCTGCTACAATAATGTTGAATGAATTTCGCTAATATCAAATATTATATTTTGATACGATATTGAGTTCAATATTTGATGGTGTGATTGACTTTAAATTAATGAACAATAGAGAACCAACAAAATCTGTAAGTTTATTCCATTTTTTTGCGTTACTAATTATTGAAGCAATTATTTTTATAATCGAACTAAAATTACATAAGAAACAAATATCACTTACTAAAGTCCTGTGTTCTGACCTAATCAGTGTTCTTGTACTTCCGATGTACACAAACTGTATGATAGGGTGTATTAGGTATGTCATGTATGTGAGTCGTCCGAATGGTACAAAAGCATCCCAACTTAGGACTGCGCTAGCAAAGCCTATGAAATAGAATCATAATTCACATAAAATAGTTTCTCATGACTAGTTAATATGCGCCAAGAAACTATTTTTGTTTTTAAACAATTAAATGTCATTTCAAAATATTTCTTGACATACCTGCCGACTTACATTTCATTTACAACAGGATGCATGCGGGAGATGTCATAGTGGCATTCGTTTACGCCATGATTAAGAAGTCAATCATGTTCGACGCACTCATGATAATGCTTTCAGGTATCCAATTAAATATGATTCGAAAATTAATAATAAACGAAATTGCATAATAAATTAAGTCATAATTGCAGTAACGTTAAACTGGCCACGTGATTTAAATCACATGATTAGACCGAATCACGTTTTCTTCTTCTGGAGCTGAAAGTATTCAATTGTCAATTCAAGAAAAATAAATTTTTTTTTGTCTTATCTGTAGTAATATCTTATATGCTTGATTCATATGTAGAACATAAATTGCGCGTATAAAATGTTTCATTCAAAACCGCTGAAATCGCGAAGTAAGATAAAATTTAATCATAAAACCAAAAGCTGTGTGAGATATTTCTTATTGACTCGTTGTGCGACTCCAAAAGCTTCTTTTTGATAAATATAGGAAATGCCAAAACTGCATCGATTTGTAAATGATTTTTGATGTAAATTTCATTCTAATATTTTACAAAAATAATCTAAAATATAAGTTTTATTTTTTCTTAAGATCTTACAGTATTACATACCTGCATTTCCGGTCATGCATGAGATTGTAACCCAGGCCAGTGCCAAAGACCAGACTAGTTTACTGGTGCATGCGTATAAAGTTGAGACAAACACTCCTGGAACATTTCCTTGGTTCCAGTCATAAACTCCATACAAGACGGCCAGACTGAGAGTGATGGCTGTAAGCCAGCCTATAATATTCACGACCTGAAAGAAAAATAATTCTTTTAATATTTTCCTTATTATAAAGTACAAATCTTACACTATATGTACTTTACAACTATTTACATATTATACTTATTTATAATATGAAAAAATAAATTATATAAATGTTAATAATTTCTTCTAAAAGTGGACATGAAAATGTGCCTGGATTCCTGAAACTCAGAGATGTCAACTTGTTCTGGACAGTGGACAAATATCTTCGAGTGGTAGTCTTTTAATGTATGATTATTGGTTTAGTTTTAGTAAATTCGATTTTTATAGGGTTTTTACTCAAAACTTCTTCTAAATAATTGAAAGGCTTATGTGATAAAGCACTTTGTTACAGTTAAGCCGTTTTCAGCTTTTCAACACAAGCGGGTCACTTAAGTGTGGTTTTTTTTTGTAAGCGGGTCACTTAATACGTTTATAAACTTTCTGCGATCCATACGAAAGTTTAAAAAGTGGTAGCAAAATTGCGTTGTTTCCACTGTTTTTCAAAGAAATTATCCATTTGTCATTTCTACAAAGGTAAATGATTCAGTATATGTGTAATCCGTACCACAATCGTTCGTCATAAATTTTTTTTTTTAAAATTTAAGTAGTAGCTATAGTGACAAGTTTGCTCCAACTTTTATGAAATCTTTACCCACTACGTTTTAAAAATTTTAATCTATGAAAGCTATAAATTTTTTGGAAAAGTTGCCAGCATACCATGAGTTAAAATGTTAGCAAAATTAACCTCAAAATTTGTAAATCTCATATTGTTGTTCTCAACTAATTTTCTAAAATGTTTCGTCGAATTCGGAGCAGTTGACAATTCTGGAAACTACTTAGGCATTGATTAATGAGTCTTGGAAGAAAAGATATGGAATCAAAATTTCTAATGCTTTAATGTGAGTGTTATTTTCGAGGTATCTGCCTTACGGCACTTGCCTCTTCAACGGATTTACTTGCCATTGGCAACAAATGAATGATATCGAAATTGAAAGTACACTATAATGAATTAATTACACTAAAAAAAATCCGATTAATATGAAATAATATATACAAGAACGATAACGAAAAGTTCCGAGTTACATGTAAAATAATATTTACCAAGTCGATTACGATGTATTTACAGATAGAGAATAGAATATTTACAATTGTAGATCCATAACAGCTGATCGAAGTTGAGGAATTAATATTGGATGTGATATGAAATACTATTTATGTGAAATATTTAAATCTAAAGTGGTAACTAACACTACAAATATTCAGATAAATTACTTAATAAATTTTCTTTTCAGATGTATACACTTTTTATATCTCTACAAAATAACTCTTTCGGCACATAATTGATTTAGATTAACCCAATAGGCGTTAAGTTTTTTTTTATTGTAGCCTGATATGACTATGCAAAATTAAAGTGCTAGCTAAAACGAGCTTTGAAACATTTTGCTAAATTTGCAATGACTTTTTTTCTATTTTATTTTACGCTGTCCATCACTGTCTCACAATATGACTTATACATATATCTGTAGGCTAATTGGAAAAGTCTGAAATCAATTGAATATTAAAAAAGCGCCGTACATTTTGCAATGCACCAGGTTATTTGGAAACGTGCTTAGATTTGTCTAATTAGAGCTGTGTTTTTCAAGGTTAATAGAATAAGCTCATATATTTTAGGCTAATTAAGAAACGCAACAAAAATATTAAGACTAAATTAATTTAGGCTTATTGTAATAAACCTTAATGAAACAACTTATAATACGCATGATTAATTGCAAATGGCCTGAAAAAAATCAGGCTAATTGAGTAATAAATTATATTTTTTCTAACTTGAAAAAAATATGGGATATAAGTGCTATACTCCTAAATATCTAGTTTTATGATTTTAAATTTGAGTAATTATTGTTTGACTAACATTTTATTGTTTTGTGAACTTGAGGCAATATAATTATAAGCCACTTTCACGCAAGTATTTCCGGAGAAAAACAGCCCTATTTCCAGTGCAACGAGATGTTTTTGTGTATTATATTAATATCCAGAGGAAATTCAAGAAAATTGCAAAATATCTGTCTGAAAAAAATATAGAAAAAAATAAGGCACAGTTTGATATAAGTCTTCTATCGAAAATATACCTTATTATGCATTATTATTATATTATTCCAACCCTTTCAAATGAATTATGAACTGTCGCAGCATCGATATACTACGTTTTTATTATTTATTAGAATTAATTCGTTTTTCATATTCTCAAACTTATTGAAATTATTAAAAAAATTTGTTTTGTAGATGTCAACTCAAAGCGGTCTGTCTAGCACACCGACGATAATCGTCTTATTTCAGCTTACTGATTATGTTTACAATTCAACAATTTCATTAATATCTGATGTTGAGACACAGTTATTATAATAATAATAATTTATTTTGAATAAATAAAGGTAATATTCAAAATTTTGACGAAAGAAATACGTATTTTATTGAAATGAATTTAATAAATAAATAAAAACTAATTGAATTTTAATATATAAAGTACAAAAAACCCGATCCGATATAGTGAAAAAGAAACTAAAATACTTACCTTTGGTATTCGTATTTTCTGATGAGTCGCTAAAAAGTACCCAACAGTTAAGCCCACATTATAGGATGAAATATGTAAATATGATTTGAAGTATCCGTTTTCAACAAAGTAAGCTATATCTCTGGAATCAAAATAAAATATGCAATAGCTGAATATCCGTTCATCATACGGGGTAAAAAAAAAATTCAATAAATCAATACTGAACAAGACTGAAAAGCATACGTCAACAAAAAGAATAAAAATTTAAATATTTATAATTGTTTAAATTTTTTTTATTATTTTTTTGTCCTTTAAGTTACATTAAATGAAGCAAAACACACTTTTAAAAATTCCATAGATTAAATTAATTAAATGTATTGAGTATCTGACAGAATGCTGTTGCTCTAGGAATATCAAAATTTACTACAATCATGCGATTTTCTCCGGAACTTAAAATCCAGAAAGAACCGTAAAAATTTCTTTTCCCTCACTATCTTTATTAAAACTGCCTAGTATTAAAACAGTTTTAATAGGTATCGAATATACTAATGTAATACATTATACGTACTTTAAAAAATTTAGAATCGATTAAAATTGTAAAAATTACTATAACACCAGTAGTGCCCATTTTTTAAAATTAAACAATTAAGCATCTGATAAAAATAATTAATTAAGCATGATTAATTAATTAAGCGTCAATAATGGTAAAGGGATTCATTACGTTTCCCTTAAAATAATTAGTACCGTTTTTTTAAATACAAATTTTGATTTATATTATACAATTTATATTTTTATTATTTTAATTAGTAGTACCTATTACCAAAGCTAATTGAGCATCATTAGCATCAATAATAGAATTTAAATTTTTTACGGTTCACTTAAACTACGAAATACCTTTTCTCCATTAACTTTACTTTTTAGTACATAATTTTTTTTTTTTTTTTTAAATTTCAATTCTAACATAATAACAATGGAGACACCGTGTCATGTAGTGTTCCTGGACCTGAGGGGTATGAAACAACAAACTTTATTAAAAGCATTGGAGTCAATGATAATGTGGCGAAATTTTACGTTTCTCTTAAATAATTTGGTACCATTTCTCCATTACGTTGCTTTTTGTTCATAGTTTTTAGTACAACTAACGTTAAATTTAAACTAATTAATTCTATAAAATCACTTTTTTAAAGCGTAACTATGAAAAAAATAAACACATAGTTTCAAATAAATTTAGAAAAACTAATTTTCTGACGTTGTCAGCCTATTAAATACACGTTGATCACTGAGCTTATATGACATAATGAAAAAAAATTAAATATTTAAAAACGTGCAATGAACTTTTTTATCAATGAGAGCTTTAGGTTAGCAAACACATTGATGTCACTCTTGAAGTATTAAAAAAATAAAAAAGCAGAATCATGTGTTGTTTAATTTTTATCAATGGCAAATTCTAAGCCAATGAAAAAATTCCATTTCTCAAACGTCTCTCAAGAATGATCTAACTGAAATTTTAAATAAATTTTTAGGATAGGGGCTGAAATGACCCCTTTCACTCATTGTTCAAATTCTGAGATGCTACCACAAATTATTCTGGAGTTATAAAGGATAGACAGACAAACTGTTCATTTTACTGCTATATATTAACACTTTACCGACCGGCTGTCGATTAATCGACGTTTTGTTCTCAGCGCTTACCGACCGGTCGTCGATTAATCGACTTTTGACCGATCTGTGGTGACTACGTTTTCCACCAATTCAGCATGCCCTGAAAAAAATTCAGCTGTCGTTTTCTCGAGTGCAGCTGGGTGCGACCAGATTTTCCTGCGAAAAGAGTCGGGATTTTTCATCGTGCAGCTGGGTGCGACTAGATTTTCCTGCGAGGAAAGTCGGGATTTTTTCATCGATATGAAGGCAGGGATGCCAACTGCTCCGCTTTCTGGAAAAGTTCTAATAAAGTGGTAGCAAAATATTTTGTAAGATTAGTTAAAGAAAGATAGTTACGCCTACTTTTTAATACAGTAACCAGTATATTGATGATTTAACGTTGCATTTTATATCATATTTGTAATTTTTGATATTTAGTGGTGAAGTCCGCGCGTCAGTCTAGGCCGAAACCGAGCCGGTGTCTCGGACGATCTGCAGCTGAACGGGCGGTGAAAGGGCATAGTATGTTCGAACCGCTACCGGTCGGTAAAATATTAAGATTAAACACATTATAATGATTTAAAAACAGTTTATGCCTCTCTCTTCATAGAAACACAAAAATTAATTTGTTTTATATAGCAAAATTCTTTTTAATTTTTTATTTCTGCAATTTTCTTGAGATTTATGAAAACTTTTCCAAAATAGGCTTCCTAAACTGCTCCTGTTGCCACTTTCAGAGTACTTTTTGTGTACAGACCAAATATTAATTTGGATAAACCACCAATGAAAGGAAGCACCTCAACTTTAGGTGTAGTGCTTTTATAAGTAAAATTGCTGAAATGCATCACCTAAAACTGTTCTTTCCCCGTTTTTGCTTTTCAACAGGAGCATTTTGATGACACATTTTTTTCACAACACTCCAATCACCAGCTTTTGAAATCAAATATCATATTATTTGTAGTCACCTCCTTTCCCTATAATTCATAATTATTTTTATCCTTTTTTATCATCTAAAGAAATACCCTCTAAACAATCATTGTGTGATAAAAACCATCAACAAAGTAACAATCCTAAACTAAATTATTAAATGTTAGATTGTGCGAGCAATTTCATAAGCAACAACGGTCGCCACCTGACGGTATAATTCCAAGTTTATTCCAAGAACAGGTCATCTCCAGGATATGGCATGTTTTCGAACTAAATTGAGATTTCACTGTACAAAATATACTAAACCAAGTAGAAAGAAATTTTTTCTTCATATTATAATTATGTATCTACGCACAGTTAAACATTAAAATGCAAGAATATAATTTTTGGAAAAAAATGGATGTGACTGGTTTTCGGACTCATCGATCCATTTATAGATTACTAATGTAATAATAAGTAATAGACTTACTCAGGATGAATGTAAACTACAATTGCTGTTGGATGGAGTTTGTAGTAAACGTGGAAAACAGCCGTTAAGACAATTCCAATAACAAGCAGTACGCCATTTATGATGAATGCTAATCTGACATTTCTATGGATAAACAACAAATTAAGTTGAGCATATGTAGGTAAGAATGATTTAATAGCATTATATACACTGTCCGTTAATTATTAAGAGGCACAAATACGGGGATACCACAGATGACTTAAAATATAAAAAGTATTAATTGCTTGCGTTCCATCTTCTATATTTCAGTCTAATAAAAAAATTCAACCTTAATATTTATAACAGATCTTTTTTTATAGCAATATTAAAATAAATTTTTAGCTAGATTAGATTCATCCCCAAGACTGCGAATTCTACTGTCAAACATCAAACCTAATATAAGATCATTAATGATAAAACGATGAAAAACTTCATTCTTATAAGTATAAAAAGTCTAAAGTTCAAAATAAAGTAGTCTTTTTAATGATTAATTCATACACAATTGTTTTTGCTTACTTTAATTACGAAGTTGGGATTCCACCGGACGAAGCTTGATTATTTAGGGTTTCGTCGCCGAGAGAAATTGGGAACCGTTGGTGTAGACCAGTCAAAAAAATTTAAAAACGAATTCAATTGAAAAGGATTTCCCCCCAATACCATTATGACGCTGAATTTCGTCTTTAGTTTTCTACATAGCCTACAGTTTTCATAGGGCATGTTAAAGTTATAAATTGTCCTAAAGTAAAACCTTATGAAACGATAAATGTTTTAGGCAGAAGTAGATTAATCTTCAAAATATTCGCCAAGTTCAAAATGTGGAGGGAAAAACAAGGGAAAAATTACAGAACAATGAAAAAAATAATAATAAAAATAATATATATATATATATGTATATACACAGGGTTATTCATAATTCCCTCCGGGCAGGAACTGGACTATCACAATGATGTATGCCGTGTGACCAAGGGTTCACACGTAGAACACCTGTAATGTATGTTAAGTAAAACTTGAATAGTTTCGGAATATATCATATGTTTCTTTTTTTCATATTCGTCTTCTTTTTTTTACTATAACGCTTCGAAGCCCCGGAGGGAATTATGAATAACCCTGTATATATTTAAATGAAAAGATTAAACTGTTATACATACTGTAGTGTATTTCAAACATTAGTTATTTAGTAATATTTTATTAAAGAAATAATATATTTACCTTTTCAATGGAATTAAAACAAGAAGACTGAGAAAATATAGGTGAGTATCTACTGGTATGTACCATGTCCAGTTTAAACACTAAAATATTAAAAAGAAAATGCTATGCAAAATATGTTTTATAAAATTTTTTGGGGATAAATGCATCAATATATTTCACAGTATGTATAAGAATTCGTATTTGTCAGTCTCATGAGCTAAATTTTTTCATCCGTAAAAAAATGAAATTCGGCACACAAATAGTTAGAACCAAGAGTGAGATAGCTGTTAATTTCAGAATATTCTGCATTATACCATATTGATATGTTAAAAAAAAACAAATTCTGTTATAGCATTATCGTTACATAATGCTGCAATTTCAACTGCATATAACACGATTTTTTTTATACTTTTAATTATTTTTATAACAAGTATTCAAATTCGAGAATCGTATATTGTTTATACAGGTTATAAAAGGCATGATCCTCATACTATATAGCCTGAAACGGACTAGACAAAAAATGAATGATTATGTATGAGGGTAGCGGTGGTTGGAACCCAAAAAATCCAAAAAAGTCATTTTCCCCTCTAAATGGCAGCCATTTGAAATAAAGAATAAAAATCAAAATTTTGAGAAATGTTCTTTGAAAATCATTAATTGAGATTCATGTGTGGTAAAACTTGAGTGAAAATTATATTAAATCACTCGTCAATGCTAGTACTTAGTACTTTTATTTACGTCGCGCTAAAGCTGCATAATGGGCTACTATCGACGGTCTGGGAAGCAGATGACTCCTGTCTATCCTGTCTGTTCTACGTAGCTGTTCTTTAATTCGAACACTACACTTTATAAAGAAATCAAGTTTCTTTGTCACTTCAAGGCAGAGATATAGTGTGTCAAACACGCAACAGAGTCTAAAAAAAGTAGTCAGTGAATATGAAGCTACGGATTGATATTCGAGCAATACTAAAGTTTAGATCATTTCTCCAAAAAGTCAGGCTTTAAATATGTAGTAGATATTTAAAAAAAACCTTAATAATATAGTAAACCAAAGAATCCTATTCAATTTAAAATCTTTGTAAATAGCTGCGAATATAATGAAAATACCTCACGTAAAGGTTAGATGGTTGGTTGAATAGTGTGTAGGTGGAACTCGACGTTCTACCATTTCCACGTGGTGAATTTTATCATAACACACAACAAGCAACTTTTCCAAACTTCAGCGTTCCGACATTGAAATATTCATTTTTTTTTGACACACTCGACTGTATATGAATATCGGGGATTTTACTGATTTTATAACTTTGTAATAAAGTAGTAAAGTTGTAAATAACTTACCGTATCAAAATACGGAACGTAGTTGTTGAAATATAAGAGATTCGTCCACCAGTAGTTCTTACAGTTCTTAGTTAATCCGTCTGTAATTGTTTCTTTCCATGCTGGACCTGAGCCCAAATGAGGTAAAAGATAAACGCAGGCAATGACAAACATAAATGGAGGGGTCAACCTAGATTTTAACAGAAACACAAGTTATACTCCTTCAATAAAACAACAATCACAATCTTTCGATGGAACAACAATTGTGCACGATCTTCTGAGAAGAAAAGACTTCCTAACAGAAATGAACATTTTGTGTGTAAAATTTATCGATTTAGTTATTATTCTTATAGATTTTGTTTTGGTGTCATTCCATTCGATCGATTCCATCGATTATTAGAAACTCTCAATAAGTTTTATTTAGTATTGAAACTTTTCATCCTTTCTGGTTTTGATTTCTAAGTCTCATTTTTTCACGTGTGATTCGGCAGATTTGATAGCGTAATATTCCCCCCCCCCACTTAACCCTTTTGAAGGCCGTGGTAAGTATACTTACCGCCACGTTTTACCACTTTTAATTTAGGTTTCCATTTTTCAATAACTTCAGCTTTCTTGAAGTGAGTTTGAAGAAAATTGGTAACCATTTGTCACTTTTAAAAAACGTATAAAAGTTATAAAATACATATATCCTCTTGAAGCTTGTAGCATTTAAGGAATTTATTTTATAAATAAAGAAAAGTAAAAGTCAGTAAGTTCCTAATAGGTCACGTAAAATATATTTACCACCAAAAAAATGGCATTTTTATAAACTAAATGAGTTATTTTTTTAATATATCAACTACTGTTCTTCAAACAATTTCAATTCCAAAAATACTTTAATTTACCTTTACTAGAAATAAANCCACCAAAAAAATGGCATTTTTATAAACTAAATGAGTTATTTTTTTTAATATCAATTACTGTTCTTAAAACAATTTCAATTCCAAAAATACTTTAATTTACCTTTACTAGAAATAAAGGGCCCATTAAAGGGTTAAATGTGACTTTGAGACCCCTAGTGTGTGCACTTATATTATTTAATTTTTGGCAAGAAGCCTGAAAATACATATTAAGAGAGTTTTACTAAGTATTCTTTTGAATTAGAAGTCTGCTATCACTAGAAGCTTTAATTTTTATTTTTCGGCAGTTAATGGACTATGTTGGCTATTTATTGGAAGTATTTCATTTCTATGTTTCATCTTTCAGAATATAGTGAACGCCAGCTCGATGCAAGTAAAAAAAATATACAATAATTAAATAAATCAATAACAGATATTAGTAAGAGAAAAAATGCTTATGGTCGCGTTAGGCAGTTTTTGATCTTTGTGTATGCAAGAAAAGCAAACTAAGTTAGAGATATCCTTATTTTAATTCCTTACCTCCACAATCGTCGAAAAACGTACAGGAAAATGTTGATTCGTTTTCCTTTCATTTTTGTTACTCCGTAAGCAACAAGAACTGAGCTGAAAAAATAAACAATTGATTGCATTTAAAGTATAGCTTGATACAACTGTTTAATGTGTGTTGGCTCTAATTCATTACATAAAATTTTTGTTTCTTTATTTATACATAAAAGAAATAAAAAGAATACAGCATAAAAGACAGGAATACTCATTTCATGAGCACGATTAGTTCCCGAACTAATGCAATGTACGCCAAAAATACATTAAAAATAAGTGAGGGAATTTCATTTTGTTAATATTTAATCTCTTAATTTTGCCAGATATGCTTTGCTTCATGGACAAATTTTTTTAGAGGACAAATTTATCTTAATAAGTTCTTAGTTATGTAATTTGATTTAAAGTAATTTGGCATACTATAACATTTAGATGATTCTAAAGCTAATATAAAACGCTACTTTGTTTCAGTTTCATCGAGGTGAATTTTTTTACAAGGTACCAAGAACAATCAGACGACTTAAACTCTTAGGTTTTAATTCTCTATTATTTTACAAATGTATGAATAAAATAAAATAAAATAAAATAAATTATTATACAAAGTATAAATTAAACTGTAGCTAATCTCTATTATTTTACAAACGTATCGATTGCACAAATTTATTGGTATATTTAAAGTTTGGCCAGCAAAACATTAAGTCCTAGTGCGTAAAAATCCGATCATTACTTAGATTAAAATTTATGAAAGATGTTCGTTTTCTTCGTTCACTTTCTTGAGTACTGTATGAAATCTAAAAAATAAAAAAGTATTTATAATTATTACCTGATGAAGAAAAATGTTTCTACATTGAGAAAACCATTCACCACAAATTGAAAAGCTATTTCTTTCCCTTTTTCTCTTGCATTTAAAAGAGCACCTAAAATAATAACGGAATAAAATAATTATTTTGAAATTTGAAGGACTTTCTCATGTAAAACTTCGAAAAGAAAATTGTATTTTATGGTTTTACAGAATTTCAAAGTTCTTATACTGAGAAAAATTAGAAATAATCGGAGCATAGCCGACTATGTTCATGAAATTCTCGAGTGAGACATTGGAAAATAAAATTTATAATATGGAATATTATATTTTTTAACTTTAAGACGAATTTAAACAATTTTTTTGGTTACACTAGTCACACTAAAAAACATTTTCTGCAAAGAGCGTGAAGTTGGCTGATATAGAATGTTTGATTGAAAAATAAAATTCTCATTTTTCCTGTTTGGCAACATTTTCACACGCATAGCAACATGCTTGAGCGTGTACGAAATTCTTTATACATTTCATCTTATATACACTTACTGAGTAAACTGTTGTTAAAAAAATAACAGTAACAACAACAAAAATCTTGTAGAAAAATTCAGTTCAAGCAAAATGCATCTGAAAACTGCTAGAAAACCGTCTATGTACGGTTTCAGAAAAAAAAAAGAGTCTACTTTTTGATTCGTATTAAGCAACAGTAAATATTTTGGAAGAGTTTTCACGGTAAATCTCTTGTCATAATTAATTACGCTTGAAGCCTTTAGAAATGATCCCATATTTACCCATGAAAAATTCAGAACCACCAAAATGACCGTAGAAAGTTAAAAGCTTCTTTTCATTTTCAATACCACTATAATTTAAAAAGCATTCTAATATAAATATTGCAATCTGATGGAATGAGTTCAAATTTGCTGGTATTAAAGCTATAAAAAATCTATTAATTTTCTTTCCTATTATATCTATTAATTTTCTTTCTTAATTTTTTGGTTGATCCGAATTTTGCAATGGATAAAAAGGACACCAATTCTAAAAGCTTCAAATGTGATTTTTCAAACTGCTCTAACAGTTTTGCCATGTAAAACCTTCCGAAACATTTTCTGCTAAAAGAAAAATTGTTTACATAGAGTTTGCATAAAAGTGTTTCCATATATATGTCCAATCTCTGTAAGTTCCATAAAATTATGCGTCTAATTCATACACCAGTTATGTAGCAAACATACTTACTAAGTGTTTGATAATTTAAATAAAGATAGGTGTGATTTAGTATCACCCACAAGAGTGTGATGACTTTCATTCCATGGAATATTTTAATGGATTCGGGGTTGTTATCCTTCTTCAGCAACCGTCGACCATTTGAATAGACAGAAAAACACAACAAACATTTCAAAGATATACCTAATGGATAAATAAAAGTATTTAGCCTTCTTTGAGACAACACAAAACGAAATTTGTTCTAAGATATACCTTATATGATATATTAAGTATATCTTTGAACAATTGAAAGATATACCTAATGGATAAATAACAATATTTCGCATTGTTTGAGACAACATAAAAATAACTTTAACTGATACTGTTGAGAACATACAAAGAGAGGTTAAATGAATAACCAAGGGTGATTCTTAACCTTTGGTATAAGGGCAGCCGCGTTTGACGTGACGGAATCGCCATGATTCCAGTCAGTTCCTACTTTGCCGTGACGAATTGAGTGATTCAGTGGTGAAAAGAAACAAGTTCCGGTTCACCGTCGGCTATGACATCACAAGCGCCTCTTCCAATAATAAACAATCTATTCCATCAGTGAAAGCTTGAAGACGTTTTTAGTTAAAGTTTATTAAAGTATGAAACGAAAACGTTTGCATTTTAGCAACTAGTTCAAAGATTTTGCGTCAACTGACAAAAATTTTCGAAAACTGAAGTTATTCAACTTATCATAATATTGTGGCAAGTTTTAAATTTATTAATAATAAAATAAAACTCACTTCTGTAATGTTCAATTATCATTTCTGATTCGGAAATTTAATACTTTTTCACTAAAGCCATTTTCTCAAAGTTAGAAGAAAAGAAGAAATGTTATTAAGTGAGAAAAGAAGAAATGCAACGAACACAAAAACCTATCGAAGTAAACAAGCTTTAGATTGCCTGATGTCAAAAGTATGATTGTAAATAAGGAAAATCATCAGTGCCTTGCCGGATATTTTAAACTTGCAGAATATCCTAATCCGTCACTGATTCTTCCACTTCGGTGACGAGTTCGTCAAAGATGATGGTTCCTGGTCGACACAAGGCCAGTCTCGGTGACCCGAATCACATCGAATGCGCCCCCCCCCCCAATTTTTTTTTTAGTCAAACGGAAGATGTGATTAATTTTGATAAACGTTAAGAAAGCACACATAATACCACATAAGTAAGCATATTCTAATTTCGATTCAGCAATGAAAAACTTTTACATGTATCTAAACAGATTGAACTAATAAATTGAAGTTATAGAACAATACAATGATGCATCTTGAAAAAAAAAGTATTAATTCAGTGTATGCGTGCAAAAATACGTAGATTTTAAATAAAAGATATAAGTATTCTTACTAATATTTTGTTGATAATCCTCATCAGTCGTTATGAACTTTAAATAAATATCCACAATAGTTGCTGATAAAGCTGAAAGTACGATGGCGCTCAAAACGATTCTGTAAATAGAACAAAAATATTTCCGTTTTAAATAAATTTCTTACTAGAGGGGGAAAACACTAAATTGAACCTCCTCCCATTTTACATTTTTCAAAACTGCGTCTTTATTTATTATTCACTATTTATAGAGCATTATAAACACTTATAATAATGTAGATATGCTATGTATAAAATGCTATATCATATCTGCAACAATTTAAAGCTTAATTTTAGTAACCATTTTCTTTAGTAGTCTCTAGATATTACGTGTTAAGTGAGTATATATTGTGCTAGGATGTACTAACGTGTACGCGGTAATTACATGGTACCTTGGTTATCCAGCTATATAATTATTGCCCAGTTTTTACCTGGTACCCGGACCCACCAAATTTTGCCGGGTCTCAGTGATTATTAATGTTAAAAAATCAGATAGCACTCATTAATGCTCGATACATCCTTATCAAGATCAGGGGTGAAAACGAGATGGAAAAAGTGGAAAAGCTGGAAAATCATTTCATTTATAGCTAGTTTTCGATAGGAATAACTCGATTATATCCCTACTTTTTCTCAGAAACTGAATTTATTAATTGGGTTACTAGGGCCGCTTTCGGCCCTTTTCCCATTCATCCTGAAAACATTTAAAAGAAGACATAAATAAATACTTATAAACTTTTTTTAAATATGAATAATTTGAAATTCAAGTCATAGTGGTAGTTATAATTGAATGATTCAAGTGATAGTAAATAAGCAAAAATAAATTGAATTTCTACCACTTTTTACATTTTTAGTCGCTCGTGGAATCCTTGCTGAAGTTAAAACTACTGGTTTAGGTACAATACAACTACTGGTTTAAAGTATTACTAAACCCGAACTACCCAGTATTACTACTGTTTTAAAATACTCTTAAGCTAGTATTACTAAGTACTACCCAATACAACTACTGGTTTAGGTACAGTACTATTACTGGTTTAAAGTACTACTAAACGAGCACTACCCAGTATTACTACTGTTTTAAAATACTCCTAAACTAGTATTACTAAGTACATACCCTCCAACTTATGAGGATTTTGAAAATAATTTTTTCTAGTGGTAGCGAACCAAAGTAGAAATTTTTAAAGCAAATGGATCTCATAAAACTTTTATCAGAACTTAAGAATCTAGCCATATGGCCTGTACTTTAATAAGTAATAGTGGACAAGTTACGCTAAAATTAATTTTTTTTAAATATTAAGACATTAATTTTGCTACCGTCTGAAAAGAAGATTTCTGAAACTACGGAAATTCCGTAGCAGTTGGAGGGTATGACTAAGTACTACCCAATACAACTACTGGTTTAGGTACAGTGCTATTACGGATTTAAAGTACTACTGAACCAGTAATACCCAGTATTACTACTGTTTCAAAATACTCCTAAACTAGTATTACTAAGTACTACCCAATGCAACTAAACTAGTACTAAAACTACAGTTTTAGGGTCAGCTAAAACTACTTTTTTATGCTCAGCAAGTTTTATTGAAGTGTAAAATTTTAATGCTGATTTATTAATAAATAGAAATGAAAATAGAATAGGACACAGTGGAAAAAGTTGACACAAAATTAAAAGTAGATTTTTTACAATTTCTCAACAAAAAGTCAGGATCGATTCCTTCTTGTCAAAGTTTGTATCGACAAAAAAGAAAAAAATCATTTTGAGAAGTTGAATAAATTTATTAATTAATTCTTCAAATTACATTTAGAAAAAACGCATCCCCATGAAGATGTCAAAGTCCTTTTTTATTTTTAAAACTATTCTGTTGCAGTGCTTCGAGCCTGGGAACACTAATTCAACTAATGTTACAAATCTCTATAAATGTTAAGCGCTTGGCAACCACTACTCTGAATACAAAGAGCTAAAGTATGTCGCTTCACTTAGAATGTACTGTATATACACAAAGACATGAAACTACACAGTCATTACATTGAAAAACTGAATACATAATTTAAACGTTTTGCAAACAATAGTCTGAAAACAAAGAGCTAAAGTATGTCGCTTCACTTAGAATGAACTGTATGAACACAAAGAGACGAAACTACACAGTCATTACATTGAAAAACTGAATACATAATTTTAACGTTTAGCAACCACTTTTCTGAAAACAGAGAGCTAAAGTATATCGCTTTACTTAAAATGTACTGTCTGTATACAAAAAGATGAAACTACACAGTCATTACATTGAAAGATTGAATGCATCATTTTGCAGCAAAGTCATTGACTGCAACACTGCTAACTTTAACACCGTATTTCAGCGAGAATCCAGTCACTTCTTTCTTTCGATCGGGTGCTGCCCTTAGTACCATTTACAAGCACTAAAGACGTCAGCACAACACAAGCCTGTCAACAACCTCCTTCTACAACTACATACATTAGATGTGACAATTTAGATATTAATTAAATGTCCATCGTTTGGTGCTACCTTCGGCGGTAGGTTCCGAGATGTAGATAACAATTAGAATTAAAATGTACGGTTTAAGGTCACACTTATTAATGTTAACATGACTAAAATTTTCAATCAAAATTTTCTGTTCCATCAAGGGTTAAAAAGAAAGCTCATCTGAGAATACTTTATTGCTTTTTCAGTTCAGGCTAATTTACACTTAAACTGAATCAAAACACGTTTAAATGTAATAAGTAAGCGGTAACTTAAATTTGCATATTCCCAAGAAAGTGTGTTAATCCGTCAGTGGCTTAAGAGGTTCAATTTCTAACCGATTGGGTTATAGATCTCTAACAGTCGGCCTAACAACGAAAGTTTTCATCTCAATATAGCGCAAATACGAATTAGTTTTAATGTAAAAGTTTTTCGCAAAGGCGAGTTTGTTCTAAGCTTTTATCTAATAGGGGCTTTAATTTCAGGTTTGGGCTTAAAATTTTAAGGATGTGGAATTTTAATACATCCTTAGTTTTTTAATTTTTGTAAAATATTTGTGTGATCAAATATTATACGGTTTTTATACAGTTTTGTATAACTAATGTAGTGCCCCGGTATCCGAAACAGGTAGGATAATAAATTCAATTTTCACCGGGTACCCTGAACCGGACCGGTTAATTTAATGTAATTTTTACCGCGTACATGTAACCGACTCGCTACAAGATTCAGTTACAAACACATGACAATACACACAATCAGAAACTTAGTGATTTTTTTTTAAAAATTTAATTTTGTGATAAATGAACAGTTTTTTTTCCGACTTATTAGGAATTATTGCAACAACAACAAAAAAATTCTCGAGCATCTGAAATTAAATTTTTTTTTCTGCTCTTGCGATATTCAATTCAGGGAATTTAAATAAAACATGATATTCATTCCCTCTTTTATGCGTTTTAAAATTTGCAAATGTTAATAATTTCGTCCAAAATGAGTAGTTTCAAAAAGTTAAATGGGAGAACTTCTTCGAGAATATTTCTGATACGCACATGCTGAATTATATTCAAAATCACACAAAAAAAAAAAAAAAAAAACAAAAGAAAANAAAACGAAAAAAAAAAAAAAAACGAAATAAAAAAGAGCAACATACACGATTATTTTTGAATTTTAATAAATATTTTCTTGAGTGCAAAACCTGAGAGATAAATCCTTTTGCATCGTTGGTTTGTTAAATTTCAAAGAAATTAGGTTTTCTTAAACGAAAAAAAAGTATTTAAACTCATATAGATTTTTCACGAAAACCGACATCTAATATATTTTAGTTCGCGGGCTACAAAAAAAGGCTTCTTGTAGTTGGAAAGCCTTTTTTTTTGTAGTCTTTCCTAGTTGGAAACTCCTGCTTTATATAGAGTGCAAATGAGTTTTAAAAAAATTATTTTAATGTTATTTTCCTGAAGAATGAAAAAGTCAAAATAATTTGTTAAAAAATCGTTAAGTACAATTTTGAAAAGCGAAAACAAAATCCCTCTAACTGTAACTTATTATGTGTTAGTTTTCGTAATCATATTTGAATAACTTTTCTTCCCACCTCATTCCACAGATCAAATAACGCAGATTAAGGATTGACAATATAAAACTAGCTATAGCTTCGTTTCAATAAATGAAGAAAAACTAAATACATGAATAATTTAGTTTAAAAACAAAGGTGGTAGGTATATCTAAATAAATTTATAGTAACAAGCTTTAATTTCAAAAAAGATTTTATATATATTAATAGATATTTAAAAATTTATACACCTATAATTATTGATCTTTAAAAACATTTCTTCTGTGTGCAAGTTTTGCACATCCAACAGAAATAAGTATCATTTTATAACCGTCGTTGAACAGCCGACCCAATTTTTTGGGTTTACGACTACTAATGTTCAACTCCGTAGCCTTGTAATTTTGAACCCAATCCAGTATTGGGAGAAATTTGCATTCGTGGAGGACTTTTAGATGAAACTAACCCGCATTTGCGTTACACGGAGTGAAAAACCACAAAAACCTCCCACGGTTAGTCTGACAGCAAGGGGACTCTAACCCATAATCCGTCTACCACTGAGAGTATTTCACGTCAGCATTGTGGTCATTGCAAGCGGTGGATGCGAAATTCGAATCGACCAGTCATCGCTGGAATTCGAATCCAGTTTACCTCATTGGAAGGCGAACGCTCTATCTCCTGAGCCACTACGACTTTGTAATTCCAGTAATCTACAAAAGTTTTTAAAACTACTCAAAAAATAAATTTAAAAAAAAGAAAAAAAAAACTGAAATGCATCATGGAAAATTAGTGAACACATTTCTAGAATAATAATAATAATAAAAAATAAAAAAACAGACATCAATTTTTTCATTTTAAGTATATTTTCGAACAATTTAACATAACCATTTGCCAATTGTATTATGGATATTGGCCAGTTTCGTAACCTTACTTGTATAAACAATCATGAGAAAGCATATGTTAAAAACAAAAAAAAAAAAAAAATAAACACAAAAGCTTTGTTACTGTTCTCAGTTTTATTCAGAAGTTCTTATAATTGGGAGTTGCTTAAGATTAAACAAATTGTATCGTAAAAGATCGAAAACATTTTTAAAATAAAAATTAAACGAAAAACACCGAAAAAAAAAAAGAAATGAATTCCGTTATTTTTAAAAAAGTAGACTCATATTTGTTAATTTTATTAGGCTTTATTTCGCAACTGCAAGCGTATTGTATTAGTAGCAACTGTATTATTATGAAATAACATAACTAATGAACCACGTTTAATTCAAATAATAAAGAAGTCGTTTTTTTTCTTCCTAAAATTTCTGCATATAATTGAGAATTACTTTTAATACTTACATAATTACTTTTTCACTTCTGCTGAAAGATACTTCATCCTCTTTGATTTCACAGTTAGGTATTATTACTTGAAAATCAATCCCAGCAAGTTTTAAAACTAAAAAAGAATGCAGGTGACAGTTTATTTAATTATAAGAAAGAGCAAGATATGTATTTAAGGATAAAATGAATTTTTCTTTTTGTACATTTACCATTCGAATTTACCGTTAGAGTTTTGCTGGGTTGTATAAAAATGCAAAAAATGGTAACTAATAAAAAGCGAAAATCTATTATAAGATATTTTAATTAGCAACTTTTTCTTGTACATTTCTTGCAGATTTAGAGGAGATTAGAAGTCCTTGCTTCCACTTCTTCATATGTTGTAGAGCCCTTGGGCTGTACAACATATGAAGGTACTGTCATTGGTTAGTAAGATTCAAGAGAAATATCGGAAGCTATGGATGACGTAAGTTTGTAGTTTTAGTCAGGCTTATTCTCTTATTCTATGAGAGATTGCATATAAAAAATGAGAAGCGAAGAGCTTCCGGGCAGGATCACATGAAGGCCACTTCCTGCCCAGTGAGCTCTCTGATGTTGTAGGTAATATAATATCTGATAAAAGAACAGTCTACCACATTTCTTTTAATTTGCTACTGAAAACCTATATCCAATTTGCACGAGATTTTCTTACAAAGTGGTAGCACACGTTATAAAGTAAACCTATCGCAGGGATGACACATGCGTCTAAAAATGTAAAAAAAAAGGTTGAACTCTTAGTTATTATTTATTTTATTTGTTCACGTAATTGTTTATTCCTAACTACGTGTTACTTTATCATTTATCTTCAGTAAGAAAAAAAATCTATCTATAATTTTTTTATTTTAATATTAAGCTGAAATATATAAGTCAACCCTTCGCACTACGAGTACTGTAAAATGCTGTTTGAATATATAATATATGCTAATATAAGCACTAAATACTTGACTTGACATGTTTTGTAGCAGAGAACCTGCCCGCGAAGCGAGTATCTCACTGCTTCTTCTGATGATATGAAATAACAATTGAGACTAAATGGCTTTGGCAAAGAAAAAGATTCGAGTGTTGGCAGCGAAGCCTCTGTTAAATTACAGTCAAATCTGAGTATTAAGCACTAATTAATTTATTATATAATTTTTAAGGTATGAAAATTTTAATTTCAAATTGGTGAATGTTGATGGCACTGCATCGGAGAGCAAAGGGTTAAAAAGTATTGCTAACTTTTGCCACATTTTTGCAATATTGACATGGCTGACAATTTTCCCCAAATTTTCATCAATGTTAAGATTTTATTTTCATGTTAAAAGTGTTAACAGTATTCATACATTCATTCAACTTTTCTTCAGATCTTTCTTTGATAATAAAGAAATAGATTTTTTTCTAAGTTTTTCTACTTGTTATGATTAAGCATGAATAAAAGGTTAATCTAGAAAACAAAAAAAGTTTTTTTTTTTCCCATGAAAAATACCAGTACTTACCTTCAGTCGACATTTTCCAAACATCTTCTTTCGTACAAGTAGAAGGTACGCAGATTGATGAACGAAAATTCAAATGATAGTAATACATTGCTCTACGCATAAAAACTGACGTAACCTAAATAAAAATTAATAACAACGACTGTTTAATAATTATCTAAGATTATATGCAAGACTGCCAACTTTGAACACATTTTGTAAATATTTATTCTAGTGGTAGCTAAATGTATGTTTTAATGTATTATATCTTTATTTATTTCAACTTGTTTTCCACATTACTGCATATAAATGATTTTGAAAGTTCATTTGCAACGCCATTTTATTCTGGCTGTCCCGTGGTGAGGCTTTTAAATGTTGTCAAAATTACCAAAAATTCTGAAATCTTTGATTTTTAAATGGCTACCACTCGATAGAATATTTTTCAAAAAGCACTGTAGTTGGCAGGCATGTATATGTTGTAAATAAATCGAGTATACAAAAAGCGTGCAATCATTATAAAATTTAAAAAGTGGTAGAAAAGTTAAGAATATAAAATTATATAAAATTTGTATTAATTACTATCCTTAATATTAAATAAAAGCTAATATGCTGAAATTAATAACTTTGTTATTAAACCTCTTTATAAATTTTCTAAGGAGTGTACGAATCCTGTATATAGGGGAAGAGGGCGGCTACAATTGAAATGGGATAGAGTAGACAAATGCAAAATTTCAGTTAGTTATACTTGAAAATTTTATGATTAAGAGAATGGCAAAATTTTGTTATATTGCATCTTTATGAAAACTTCAAATTTGAATGGCTTACTCTCCTATAAAAATATCTACTAGTTAGTCCTTATTTTAACCGATCGGAATTTTGCAAGAGTAAAAAGAACACCATAATAGTTTTTAAAAAAAAGAAAAATATATTTACGAAAAATGTAGAGAATAAAAGCAAACATCACATTTTCTGCAGAATAATTCAATTCGTAATTTAAAGAGTTTTGTTGTTCTCAAAATTTTGAACAGACAGTCTAAATATTTTTGCATTCTATTCTGTTTAAATTTATTAGCTTATTATTTGCTTAGTTGATTATATGCTTAGATTTATTATTTGCTTTGTTGATTATATGCTTAGAATTAGTATTTACTTAGTAATAATTTACAAGATATGAAGCAAGAGTTAATTTCTATGTATTCCTCTTCTCAAACCAAACAGTATATCTCACATTATATTCGTATGTAAAATATAAATTTTAAAATTGAGAAATTATAATAGGGTCAACCACCAATAAACAGTTTCAGTAGATTCTTCTGGATTTCTTCGTGATCCGTGCTCTTTTCGTTTGTCGCACCAGAAAAATCATATTGGTCTTGAATTTTAATTTGATACTTTGCAAGCGGATCACTCAAAAATACGTTTTTGAAATTTCTGCAATCCATAGAAAAGTTTAAAAAGTGGCTGCAAAACTACTTCATCTCCGCTCGGTTTTTTAAAGAAATTATGCATTCGTGATCACCACAACATGAATGATTCAGTATGTATGTTACAATCAGTCGCTGTAATTTTTAAAAAAAATTGAAGTTGTAGCTATAGAGGCAAGTTTGCTGCAGCTTTTATGAAATTTTGTCTACCACTTTATTAAAAATTTCAATCGCAAACAATTGCAAAACATGTTTTGGAAAAATCACCCGTATGCGATGTGTTTGGAAATATGCTCGTACCTCGCCTAAAACTTCCATCCGCAAATGTTGTGTTTGCGAGACGATTTAAGAACAGCCTTGATATTTTAGGAAGTTGAAGAGTTTTTTAATTATAAAAAACAGACTTATTGGATTAAAAAAAATCTGTTAGATTATTAGAACAATATTTGTACTAAAGTATAAAGAAAAGTTGTTTGAAAAGGAAATTTTTTATTCATATTAAAAAATTCATCAATAATTGACTTTGTAAATTAAAGAAACTTCAATGATGAATGACTGTTTCTCTTAGACCTAAATAACAACAACGTATTTGTACATATTTGAATAACTGCAACATAATAAGAGCATATTTGAAAAATTTTAGTTTGGAAGTGAGCGTTTTTTGGAAGATTTTAACTGTAACTCAGAAAAAGATGCCGATGATTCAGGCTGTATTTAATAACCATAAATTATTAAAATGCTCAACATAATATTTGCCATTTATTTTGACCTAAATACAAAATAATGAAAAAAATATGAAAAATATGATTAACGCGATGAGCGCCGCGTCAGCCATCGGTGGCTGACACTTGACTTTCCATTTAGGCCGCGTCAGCAACCGGTGGCTGACACTGAAATTACATTTAGTGCGCTTCAACCACCGGAGGCTGACACTGAAATTACATTTAGGCCGCGTCAACCACCGGTGGCTGACACTGAAATTACATTTAGGCTGCGTCAACCACCGGTGGCTGACACTGAAATTACATTTAGGCTGCTTCTGCCACCCCTTGCTGACACTGACCTTTCACATAGGCAGCGAAAAGCAGTTAGCTGACAGCGTATAACATGATATAGAACTATAAAATTTGCACTCTTTTATGGAATTGCAGAAAATGTATTCAAAATTTACTTAATTATTGTGATTCTTGGTTTAATAAATTCAATTTAGTAGATTTTTATCCACCACTATTTTTAAACAATTCATTTTTCAATGGCAATTAATGTAAATCTCCGATCAAGTTTGTACATACTTCTAATCATGGTTACTTTATTATAATGTTACCACATTGTTACATGATTCAAAATGTTTTATTCACTGTATATAATTTTCATGATGAATGGGGTAGGGCCTAGGCACCCAGTTTTGTTTAAATAAAGAAAAGAAAGAAGATATGTTATCCGCTGCGCTGCCCAGGTGCCCAATTTTTTATAAATAAAGAAAGTAAAAGTAAGATAGGTTATGATAAACCATTTAAAAATATAGCAAAATCCGTCTAATATTTGCATGTTTAGTTTGTAGTTATTTACCTTGGTCAGAAGGGCAAGTCATGTAAAATTAGCGTGGCGCTCAATGTGGTGACGAAAATTCTGCGAGAAAGGGTTAGCGCAGCATCAATGAGATATGGGTCAAAATGTCTTAAAAATTCACTTACCGAATCCGGATGAGTAGTGTTGATGAATTCTGGAATTTCGTTGTCGTAGGAGAAAAATGGTCTTCTGGGTGGAACAGGTGGAGACACTTCTACTAAGCAGTACTGACCCTTGAAGCTATCTTTTCCTTTAACTACAGTTTCCACACAAACATCGAAATCACCCAATGAATTAATGCTTCCACTAAATATACCATTCGGTATTTTACCAGAGGAATCAAGCACTGCAAGGAAAGATCAAGAATTAAAATTGTTAATATATCGGTGACTTGTAAAAGTCCTGTTGAGTCCTGTTTCTAATATTTTCCACGCTTCAATAAAATATACTTTTATACTATATACATTAGTTAAATAACGCAATTTTTTTTCACTACTTAAGTCGTAAGTAGAAATACAATTTCACCATAAATTGTTCGCAGATTTTTCTTTTAAAAAAATGCATACTTCTTCATGCATACCTTTTATCTTCGAATTACTACGGAATTTTAGTATCATAGTAGTTTTAAATTTTTTTTTTCTTCTCAGTAACAGCAGAGGTTGCGTACTAATATTTTGACTGAAAGAGATACATTTACTGATAGGAACTAGATTACTCTGCCCGATTAACTAGAGTTGCTATAAGACTTAACAAATGAAAGAGATTTTTTTAGAATAGAGTTTCCTAGACTAATAGTCTTACCATTCTACTAGCCTGGGAAATTCCAGTCTTGGAAAAACTAGTTAATCGAATTGCTAGTTATTGGCAAGTCATCTCGTAACTAGTGTTAGTAGAAAACTTATCATATTCCTTAGTAGTTAGGAGGTAACGAGGTTAATCGAATTACTATAGTTGATTGGTAAGTCATCTTGTAACTAGTGTTACTAGAAAATTTATCAAATTCTTTAGTAGTTGGGTGGTAACGAGGTTAATCGAATTACTATAGTTGATTGGTAAGTTATCTCGTAACTAGTGTTACTAGAAAATTTATCAAATTCCTTAGTAGTTGGGAGGTAACGAGGTTAATCGAATTACTAGTTGATTGGTAAGTCATCTCGTAACTAGTGTTACTAGAAAACTTACCAAATTCCTTAGTAGTTGGGAGGTAACAAGGTAGAGCTGTTAGAAGACTTACCAAATTATTGAGTTCTCCCCCATTTGATTTAATAGGGTAAATACTTAGGGTGAAAATAAGTAAAAATATAACTCTCAACCATTAAGGAATTTTCGTAGTTTTAAAACAAACATTTTCCCTAGTCGTAACAAAGGTAATGAATCAGTATTTAAAAAAATAGAGTAAATTTTTATTTCAAATAAAATATAAAAGATTGTCAATAGATCAAACCAAAATGTTGCGTTTCTACAAAAGTTTTCTTGATTTGGTTAAACTGAATATTCACACAGCTAGAAACTATATAAACAAAATATAACTATATAAACAAAACTACATAAACAAAATAACTATATAAACAAAAGTATTATAATGCTAACCTAAAAATAAAATTGTCAAAGTTGACAATGGAACTTAGATAAAAGTAAGGATAAGTTCAGTTAGTTCAGCATAGCTATAACATTAAAAAGTAATCACTTAAGATTTGTTTTTAAAAATGACTCCGAAAATAGATCTCTTATAAAAATATTAAATGCATGATAAAGTTAGAACATCTAGTACAATCTTTCATTGATAATAAGTTTAGCAAAACTATCGTATTAAAAAGTTAATTTTAGCAGTCTTTTATTTCATTTCAACATAGACTTTTAATTTACTAATTGTAAAATGATATCCAAAATTAATCATTTATGATAAAAATTAACAGCACGAACATAATATTTAGATTTTAAAGTTAAAAGAACATCAAATACCAAATCTCTAAAACATAACAGAGTAATGTGCAAGGTGTGCTTTAAATAGCTCAGTAAAATTAATTCAATGATTCAATAATAGTTAAATAACATTGTAACTATCACATAAAAATATGTTAAGGATAATTCGCATTCAAAAGATGCATTTTATATTATTTCAAAATAATTATTTAAAGTTTATTATGGGAAAAATGATACTGGAAATTGATAATTTATGGTAAAATTAATAACCAGATAAATTTGGAACATTAAATACTGAATTTTCAAAATATAATCAATACCCAACTCGCGATTTAAGTAATAAGTTCAAAAGGTTCAATCTAACTTTAACATTAAAAGAAATTTGATGGGTAAGCACGCTAGACATGAATTACTCGTGTATATGATTGTAATGAAATTTATATATATATATTTATATATATATATATATATTTATATTTATAAATATATGTATATAAGTATATATTATATTTATCTNTATATATATATATAATAATTATGTTAAGGCAATAATATCACAAAAGTTCATACATAAAACAAAATAAATTAGGAAAAAAAATACATAACAAGAAATAATAAATAATAAAAATAGAAAGTAAAAAATATATATTAATTAATGATATACAATAAAAATATATAATAATGAAAAATAAAGAATTAATGATAAGAAATAATACATTATATGCATACTAACTTCTAAATGCCCAGTATTTTATCTGTTTTAGACCCAGCAGAAACTTCATCATATCACGTGAGCAGCGGTGTGAAACATTAAACTCTTGCCATGATTTTATTATGAAAGGCATCGCGGTTTTAATAAGTGAATTAACCATCTGTTTTACACCTTTTTCAGCAGTTAGCCACTTCTGAACACTTTCATGAACCTGAAAGTCGTTCATTGTCGTTATATTATTTGGCGACTCCAATATTTCAGGATCAAGCATGAAAGAAAAATCTAAATTGCAAATTAAATAAGTCAAAGCGAATATTATCGGATTTAGTTTCATAATTGTGCGTTTCGTAATTTTTCGATTCAGATTAAGCGTTGTATATTTTAAACTGTCTGATTCGAAATTGCTATGAACAGGTTACTTTAGCAACTAAGTGCATCGGTTATCAGAAACCTGAAGAAAGCTGTACGCTCACTCACGCTTATACAAAAAATATACTGACATGAACTAAGTTCAAATATCTTCAGCTTATAAATTTAAAAAAAAGCAGATAAAAAATGAAGGTTTTACACACAACAAAAGTGCATTGTCTAGAAATATACGCACATTTCTACTACTCATTTCATTGGTGAACTTATCCATTGACGTCATGGAAATATATAATTTAATAAATGTTTCACATATTTGCTGACATCAATGGGTTAACTCTTCAAGGGAAAGTGGAAAGGTGGTTCCCTTTCTAAAAAAAGAAAACAAAGAAGCTTTTTTTTTCTTCATATAGGTGACCTCAGGTAGAAACATGTAGAAAGCATGAACTGTAATTTATCGAGAAAGTTCATTGTCAGAGGCCCCTTTTTGGGGACTATTCTTGAAAATAAAAGAAAGAAAGAACAAGAAAGTCATTTCTTTTCCTTCCGCGGAACAAATGACCACCATAAATAAATTCAGAGTAAAATTACCGGCCAGAAAAATCAAAAATCAGTATAGAAAATTAAGTTTGTAAAAGAATTTAATAGTATAAACTCGATACCACAAAAACCTTGTTATGTTTATTTATTTTTCCTTGCCTTATATTTTTTTCCTTGGCATTATATATCCATTTAACGTAAATTCCTATGTCGAAGGGTTGGTTTCTCCTCAAAACCTTTTGCTAAGTCAAAATTTTTTTCGAAATAGAGAATGAATTTTTTCGGAAAAATCACAATGTAAGTTCATTGTAAGCCAATTCTTTTCTATTTAATGCATTATTGTTCTTGTCTTAGTTTTAAAAATGAAATTATCATTGTAGTAATTAGACTTATAGTCAACTATCATTACACACATGTTTAATACAGTCAAACCCCGCTATAGTGAACCTTCAANTATATATATATCTTTTCTCAAAAAATAGTTAGGGAATCATTTCATAAATTTAGAAGTGTTTAGGTTATGCGATTTCTCATACTTAATGTAGTTTTAAACTTTTAGAGGTTTGAGGGACCCGCAATAAGTTACAAACGGAAAAGGAACGTTTTCGAACACCCTATACAAAAAAAATATAGCAATTATTTGTAACAGGCAACAATTCGAGAAAAATTCGTTTAAAACTGCCCAAGATTAATTAAAGTAGTTCTTTTACACTGCGCATGCGGAAAAAAGAAAGTTTTTTTCTTAATTTAGTTGTGGATTGTATTTGGCAACTAATAAAGAAAGTTCGATTTCAGTATATTAAAAATTTAAAAAGTTTCAAGCAATTTTCTAAACAGTTTCAGAATTTTTTTAGAAAGAAAGATAAAGTTATCAGGGATTTTCGACAAATATCATTTTTTTTTATGGTACAAGATTTATTAAAAATGACGTCCGCATTCATTTTATTGGAGATCATCCCTTAAATTTTTTTTCGAAACTTTAATTTTCTTAAAGAATCACATTTTATTGTGTGAACATTTATTGCAAGGTATCATTTGTTATTTAGTTTTGTCTAATGATGCAAAACCCCTTAGAAAACCTTTTACCATTTTGAGCTTTCTCTTAAAAAATATAAAAACTACTTTGAAAATTGCTTGAAATTTTTAAGATATTGAAATCGGATTTTTCTCATTAGTTGCTAAATACAATTCACTACAAAATTATGAAAAAAATTTAAAAAATTTTTCACTCAAGCAATGTATAAAAGAAATAATTTAATTTCTTATACAATGCACAGTTTTCAACGAATTTCTTTCAAATTTAAAGAAAAAATTTTGTAAATAATTTTAACTTGCACTAAGAATTTTGTTTTATTTCATAGAATATTTTTAATGCTGTAGCAAAAAAATTAGATTGTTATAAAAATATCCATATCTCAATAAATATTTAAGCTAAGCTTACGAAATTTTGTGCAACTATTGCATATAATTACCAAAATGATTCTTACAAGCTATAAATTTGTTGCTATATTTTTTGTGTATTGTTCAAAAACACTATCAAATCATTTTCAAGAATCTATTTTTGATTTGGTTAATAATATTTTATAATAATGTTATTGGAAAGTTTTAAAATTTTTTCCATTAAAATAGTATAACGTAATTAAAAGCTATAAATATAATAAAACTTTTGGTAGAACTATTTTTAAGTATAATGATATTAGCGAAAATTTAAGGAAAATTATCATATCCGATTATGAATGTCACTGTGAAGATGAAGAATGTTTTAAATTTATTGATAAACAGCAAAAACATATTATTACTGGAGATTTAAATATTATAGAAAATTTAGAAATAGAATGTTACAAGGCACAAAATTTAGACCCATTTACCATAAAAGAATTATTAAAATTCTAAAATACTTTCATAATGATCTCAATAAATTTATTTTAAAAATATCAAACAGATTCTCTTTACTTTTAGGCATGTAAACAGAATTGAAATGGGCTGTTAGCTATAACTTTAAAAACTTTATTTTTAATAATAAGAGAAATATAAATAACAGTAATTCAATAATTTTTTGCAAAAATGATCAATCAATTAAGCAACTACAAAAATATTTTGTAATTACCCCCAGGACAAAGCTGACAATAATTATGCAATCTTCTGTAAAAAATTCTACGTTGAACTTTGAAATAAGTAGTTAAATAACATTAAAAATTTTAATCTTAGTAATTTAAATAAAAATATAATCATTTAATTTTTTTAGCTTTATATCAGAAGCTAAAAATTAGAACTAATAATATACAATTTCCATACCTAATAATCAGTCTAAAATTTCGTAAAATTCCTATTAAATTTAGAGCACTCACTTAGGGGTCTAATTCTTATCAAACTAAACCTGGCACCATTTTCTCTAACTACATAAATAAAATTATTAATAATATTGAAGACGGTTTTTCTTGGATTATCATTAATAATCAACTCATTTTAGAATTTATAAAACAAAATAAAATTAGTTCGATTGCGACTTTTGACTTCCGAGATCTCTTTAATAGCATTCCCCTTTTTAAACTAAAAGATGTTCTTTTGAGTAATTACTATAATTATAAAACTAACCTTTTGCGATTTTGATTCTGGAGAAATTCTGACTAGCTTTTTTTTCTTTTTGATAATTACCTTGACGAAGGGAAACATATTTTTAGTAAAATTGATGGAATACCACAATGATCTAATTTTTCATCTCTCTTAGGTAACTTATTTTTACACCATTATGAAAAAAATTATTCTCTTAATTTTACATTTGTTTTTAGATTTATTGATAATTTAACTATCTTTAATTTTCAAAATTATACAATTTTGTTAAATAATATTTACCTCGAAGAATTAATCTTGCTTCGTAATCAAGACCATAACGGTAATTAAATATTTTTGGGGATTTAATTATCAAAAAATATATCTGTATTGTTGATTTAATGGATTAGCGAAATTATTTTAAATTTAAAATGAATATACTAATTACATGGAATTCTAATGATTCTAAAAGTATTTATTTAAATAAACTTTTTAAACAAATGAATAGAATTAAAAGAGCTTGTAGTAATTTTTATTTATCGAAAAAGCAAATAGACGAACTCTTCCAAAATTTAATAAAAAAATATTGGATATCCAATATTATTGGATATCCATTATTATTGGAGATTCAACATTATTGGATATCCAATATTGGATATCCAAATATTGAATATTCAACTAATGTAATTAAATTCTATATAAAATCATTGAGTTAATTGTATTGCTATAATTAAAAATTTCTTTGTTAACTAAATTTATATTTTTACCATGCGCAAATCCAATCCGGACTTACTTATCACCAAATATGGCTACTAAAGTCTCTTTGTTTTATTCCTTTATTTACAAACTTATTTCACGATTCTCACCATCACTACCGACATCTGATACGAGAAGATGTATTTTACTACGTTTATATTCTCCACAACATTCCACATTTAATTTTAAAAACTCGTAAATATTTGGTCACGAAATTTTGAGTTTCAAAATTTCAATTTTAAATTTAATGATAACTTTATAATTACGATAACTGATACCACAGTTTTCTTACTTAATTAAGGACATATAAGTCCTGGTAAAATATTAAAATACATATGTTTGCTACAACGAGCGTAAAAACTTAATTTTTCTAAATGAAAGTTCAGATTAAAAAAAAAAAAAGAGTTTCAAATCTTCGAAAAAATTAAAATTCGTCAAAAGTTGGCGTCAACGTCCTGGTCTCTAGTAAATTGTAAAGTCAATTTTACTTGGAGTTTTTCATTGTACTTTGCAGTTGTAGATTATTTATAGATTTACTAATTTCAATTAGAGCTTTGCTAATTTTAATTGTTAAGTTAGAGGAAAAAATGTTCCACTGCGACGACATTCTAAGAGGCAAAATAGTGGCACTTTATGAGGATCGAAAATCCACCAGAGAAATTAGTCGGGCATTGAATATATCTTATTATGCAACTAGAAGATGGTGTTTGAGGAAAATAAATTGTATTTATAAGTTGAAAGTTCATAATTGAGAGGTATATAATTCGAAATAAATTCTTTATTACTTAAATGTATAAACTTGCTATCAGCATCTGATTTTATTTTTGAATCCGAAATTTTTATGTATTGTTGTAAAAAAAAAAATTAGTTTTTCCAAAACTATTTGAATTATTAACTCTTTAACTCATTTTTTTTAGTAATTTTATGTTAAACTATATCTGAGATTGAGATTTATTTCTAAAAAAAAAGTTCATGGAGCCTATTATGGTACATAGTTTGCCTGAAACTAATTTGAATTTGGGCAGTAAAATTTTACCTACTGTACAGAATTGATCATTCTGTGCTTATAAATAACCGAATTTATAAATTCTGTTTGTACTTAAAAATAAACTCAGTGATAAGATAAGTGATAAATTGAAGGAGTATTTAATGCACAAAGACAAAATATTTCCCCAGTTTTGACCCCCCCCCACTATCCTTAACTATTTTCAGCATTTATGTAAGCAAATCTTTTCATAGGTATTTTTTATTATTTTATTTTCTGAAATTATTAGAAGATGGCCGCAGAAATTACAGATGAAAAAATAGCTTTGCAACAATATTTAAAAATTAATGCTGTTGATTTTAACTATTCTTCCCACCGCCTTTTATAGGGTAAAAGTTCTTAATAAAATGATCTATCTGAAACTTATGCTTAATAAAATCAATTATCTGATGATTTAGTTTTCGGGTACTTACTTGGGTTTACGTTTAAGGGAAAACTGTGAAAATTGTATAAATAACCATTTAAAATTTTTTTTGCGACATTTATAAAATAACAAGTAATTTTCCGAATTAGAATTTTTAAAGAAGTTAGCTACCTATAAATATAAGAGTCCACTCTTGAAACTACCAATCATGTATAAAATATCCTACTACCCTACATGTAGGTTCAAGAATTTGCACTTCAAAAGATTTGCGAATGATACTATGTAAACTTGGTTTGCAGTAAAAAGAATGGATATTATTTACACGCTCCATTCGTTAGTTCATTAAAAAATATTATTCAAAAAATTAAAAGAAATAAAAATGTACGTTTATAACACCCCTAATTAAACAAAAGTAACAATTTTTACAGTTTTTACAATAATTTTTTAACTCTGATATTCTTCTCATAAGATAACTTCTTTTGCCGAGACTTTGTCCTTTTTTTAATTATTAATGCCAGCTTACACATTCTTGTAATTTTTGCATTTTATATTTGAAATTTCGAAGTCAAATGACATGCATGAAATGACTCCTAGTCCAAAGAATCAAAGTTATAAGGTCGATTATTTCGAAAAAAATTAGCTACTTCGGTTCAGTGAAACAATTATCTATGAATCATTAATATTCTTGTTTCCCTATTACGAAATATTAGATCAAAATTTGTATTCATAATTTCTTCAAAACTTGTATTAAATCTATTATTATAGGTTATTTAAATAGAAATAAAACCTAATGTTAGAAAAAGAACAATTTTTGAGATGATGATTCTAAAAATAGAACAGTTTTGGAATTGTTTTACAATTTTTTATTTATCAGCTGTTTAACAAAGCAAGGCGTATCGAGCATTTTCCTGATATAGCAATATTTTTTTTGAATTGTGCTAAAGTTGAGATATAATATTAACAATTTTTTAAACAGATATTTTCAACTTTTTAAACGAAAAGGGCAACTTTCTTAAAGTTAGAGGGCAATAACTTTGAACGTCGAAATAAAATTATATGTCCATAAATTTTTGGTTCATTTAAAATATTCTCAGCTAGCTGGCAGTAATTCCAAGTTTTATTTCAATAAAAACTTGACATTAATTTAAAAAGAAATTTTCCTTAGAAGGAAAGCATAAATTAAAGTACTGAAACAATTGATTACTATATTACTAGAAAAGTAATATGCGTGGTTGCGTAAAGAATAAGATTTTGAGAAATGTTAAAATTTAATTAAATAGTTAGAAAAATAATTCTGCGAAACAAGCACGGGCAGGTAATTAATAAATTTATTTTAAGACTAGCCGCCTAAGGCGGTCAGCTGTCCGCCACTCTAAAGGTTTTCACAAATAAAGTCTTTTGAAACATAGCGGGAAATCTGAAGATTAGTAGACAATTAAAGTGTTCCTGTCGCAATTTTGTCTTCATATCCAGTTCTGTTGCAGATGTGTTATAGCTCTTGAGGATGTTTGAAGATGTAACTTTGCTATGGTAACCTAACCTATAATATAACTTTCAGGTGGAGACTTGTTTTTTTTTTTTTTTAAAAAAAAAGGCCTCAGAAATAGTAAAAGCATACAAAAGTTGCTTTCGAAATCATCATTGGCCAATAGCTGAAAATTAAACACGATCCTCTTCCAATCTTCTTTGACGTTCCTCAGGTGTTTCTCGGGCCCTAGCACTGCTAGTTGAGACACGATCCTCTTCTAATCTTCTTTGAGGTTTCTCTGATACTTCTTGGGCTCTAGAATTGCTTGTCGAAATTCGGTCATGTTCCATCCTTCTTTGACGTTCCACAGACGTTTCTTGGGCCCTTNGGGTTTATGCGCACAACTGCTTTTTCTTTGACAAAATACAAAGTTTTTTGGAAGGCGGTTCTGCCATGTCAGTAATCGGGTTTTTAAGAAGTTAACTAATACTTTAGAACAACAATTACTACGGAAGCTCAGCTTCTACCAAATGAAAACAGTTGAAACGTTAGATTTTGCAATAGAAAAATACGTAGATTAATATGGTATAAAAAAATTTATGCCTCATAATTCAAAATTTTTTCATCTTCAATTAAATTAGATAATGAAAAATAACAAATAATTATTAAAAATTATTTTTAGCATGAAATTATCTTTGGGTAAACCCTATATTTTGAAGGTTAAGAATCCTCTACCCCTTATATTTTGAAGGTTAGGAATCCAAATATGTTTAAAAAATATATGTTTATTAAGAGAAAGTACGTTTTTGTGTCTGATTTCGTAACTTAATTGATTAATTTACATATTTTAGGTCACCCCAGGAATAATTAAGATTGACATTTAGTACATGAAAATCCGATTCGAACGAAAGTTATTCAGGGTGATACCTTTTCTTTACATATAATATA
>NC_092204.1:30261854-30267282 GCF_043381705.1 Parasteatoda tepidariorum
ATATATATATATATATATTAGGGGAAAAAAAACTGTAATGCTCATAAGAATGAAAGTGTAAAAGCAAGATACATTCATATTTTATTAGAGAGTATTTATTGGGTTGAGAAAAAACCAAAAATGAAAACAAAACCATTTTAGTACAGAATAAGATTCAATGTTTATTCGGTAATTTCTATTTCTAGAATTATTAGAGGTCTTATGAATTTTAAACAGAAAATATTTTCTCTTTCGTTTTTTCCTTAAAAAAAAAGAGCTACAAAAAATTAAAACAAAGTGAATTAAGGAGCAGTTTAAAAATTCGCGATTTCCTCCAGTTTTCGAAATTTCAGATTGCAATAGCATTGTATTAAAATATCGGGATTCTAAATAACGCGTACAGATCTATGGCGCTAAATGTCGAAAGAAAGACGGAAACATAACTTATATTAACAAAGAAAGATGCATAAATAAATAGTATGAAAAGGTAATTATTTAAATGCTTACTTAGAAATTCGCGTGTCGTAATAACATGGAATGGAATCGCCAAAATGACATAGAAAAACAGCGAAATAATTGAAGAAAAAAAAATTTACAATAAAATTAGCACGAATAAATCGCTTCAATGAAAGATTATTTAAATGCGTTGCTAAAAATTTGCGTAACAAAATAATCTTAACAAAAATTGAAATTTTTAAGTCCCCATGGAAAAATATCTCAAATGCTGCCGAAAAAAATGATAGAAAAGTAACTTGCATTTACGATGAATTCGGAAAAAACAAAGAGCGTCAAAAAGTTACTACTTAAATGTGGGATTTGAAACTCGCATGTCAATAATATTGTAGAAAAAATACTGGATTTTTAAAATCACGTGAAAAACCGTAACAACAATACAATAATTGACTTTAAAAAAAGAAAATCTTTCAAATTTACGATGAAATGAGCACAAATAAAGCACGCCCAAAAGTGATAAATTAAATATATGATTTATAACTCACAAGTTATAATATAATACTAAATGTAGCAGGATTTTAAAAACCATTCATAAATTGATAGTTTTAAATACAAAAATTTTAAAAATATCGAACGTCATTTAACTTCGTGATGATAAAGAGGTCGAGAAGTGATATTGACGGGTATCGTATTAAAATTATTCAGTTTTTTCATGACCATGAGAAATTTCGTAGTTATAACCGTTGGAATAGCGATAGAGACACAACATACATTTTTGCAATAGAATCTGTGTAAATTGAACGAATCAAAAAGTGATGACTCAAATATGCGATTTTCGATACTTTTTTAATTTTCAACTAAAAAATAATCATTGTGTTAAGAAATTTCCGCAGGCTGCAGGAAAGTAACGCCTACATTTTAGCATGTAGTTATTCTGTTTGAAGATGATTTGCCCATTTAATTTCAACAGCCGAGCCAACCTCGGTAGACCCAGCTTTATTTGAAATTTGACTGAAGTTGGTGGTATACTTGCCGCTTTACCACGCTGATACTAAAAGCAATTACTGTTTATTTACTAAAATATTTTTTTCAAATAAAAGTGGTATGTTCAGAAGAAAGTTAATCAGATTCTTTTTTTTTTTGTTGTTGTCTTAATAACTACCGCATTTTCAAAAATGGGTATAGCACTATTTTTCTTAGGCAGTTCCTTCCAGAATCTAACCCCATAATAAAGCATCCCACACACCTGCCTCAGATTAACTCCCCTCTAACAGTTCATTATAGACTGCTGCCAAAATTTTCCATTGAATCATGATTCATTGATCATGACGGCAGCTTTCTTATGAATCACGTGTAAAATAGTCATCTTTTATGATTCGTAGTTCGAAAAATGTGACAATTGAGAATGTGAGTAGGAAAAAAAATGGCCATGCTGAATAAAACAAGTACCAGTCAAATAAAATATCTGTACATTAGAAAAAATTCTCAATCCATTTTTTTTTTAAAATTAAGAACTGCAATGTATAAATTATCTTGACAATTAAAAATTTTCTTCATACACTTCTAATATGATTAATTATGAACCTTGTTCAAATGTATTCTTAATATAAACAATTTCTCTTTTTTAGCGCAACTATTTATCTTTCCACAAATTTAAAAATGCACCAATGTTGTTTTTTAATGAAATATTCTGTAACGATTATGTTTACTAATGAATTGTAATGTTATATATATTTTTTCTTTATAATTCTGTAAGCTGATAATATTTTTAAAACACAGTATTTTACTTTCAAATCCAAACAAAGTCAAATTCTAAAAATTCCAGTAGTTTAAAAAATTAAGCAATCTGCTAAAGTAGCATTACATCATGCAGAAGAGCTAAATAAGAAACCTAGCATCAATTATTTAAAATTTTTGTATATTTGATTATTATATAATATTAGATGATAAAGTAACATCGCGTTATGCAGAAGAGCTAAATAAGAAATCTAGCATCAAACATTTAAAATTTTTGTATATTAGATTATTATATAATATTAGATGATTAAGTAACATCGCGTTATGCAGAAGAGCTAAATAAGAAATCTAGCATCAATTAATTAAAATTTTTCTACATTAGGATATTATATAATATTAGATTATTTCGAGCCAAAAATTAATTATGTCTCAGAGAACGACGTAGATACCATAAAATTAGAATGCGATTCACCAAAAGAAATGTTCTACTGGGGACTGATGGCTACGTAACATTACGAGCCCTTGCAATTAACTGTCCTGAGAGACTCTCAAAGTTATAGGTATAAAATAGAATCATAGCATCCAATTCGAATGTATTTCTGTAAATATATATAAACTCATCCACCCACGACTACAATCTCTTCACTTTATTATTATAGTTTTATTTATAAAATCAAGAGCTAATAACAAAAAACATTATCTAATAACAATAACATTTATCGTAAATATCTTTAAAAAGTCATTTCCGATTGGGATGTGTTGATAAACCCAAAAGCAATAGAACAATAAGATAGAAAAAAAATGTGCCAGTTGGTACTAATAAATCAATACATGAACGTGCATAAATTACCGTAAAATGAAACTGGAAGATTATTTTTAAGCAGTTTGTATGCAAAATGCAGCACTACATTAAAATACATTTCTACACTACATTTCAACAGCACTACATTAGCTGATTACAATGCTGATTACTCAGCATCAATGACCAATTGAATTGGAACTCAAGTGTTGAAAAAGTCCCAAACAAAGCATGCGCAGCCTACTGTTGCTTAAGGCAAATTAAAATTTAATAAATCTTTTTTCCATTCAGCTTAAAGGAAACATTCCATTTGTAATGCATCAGACCTATCTTCACGTAAGAATGCCCATCTTGGTCAACATAAACCAAACACAAATGACAAAACTAGTAATAATATTGAACGAGTAGTTAAGAGAAATCACTGGAGCACCTTCCCAATCGAACAATCAGTAAAGATCTGAATATTAAGATAACTATAGTGACTATATTAACAAATTAAGAGCTGCTCAAAAAAATCTGAAACTGCTGATTTTAATCAAATTTTAAATAAGGAAATCGACTTGCATCTTGGCACAAACTTTTTGAGTGAGGGACCACTTGCACAGCAACTTGACAAACGAAGGCAACGTGCATATTTAGTCATGTTGGTGGCAGAAATGATAATTTTTATATAAACGTTAGTGTTCTGAGTAATACATCGAAAAAAATAGTAATACTATATTCGAAAAAACATTAAAAAATTATATATTTTACTCAATAATTGATTTATATATATATATCTATGTATATATAGTAGGGAAAAAATATAAATTCTAACAAAAAAAAACTGTAATGATCATAGAGTGAATGTGTAATGAAAAAAATACTTATTTTCATAAAGAAGTTTTATTAGGTTTAAGCAAAAGCCAAAAATTTAAACAAAACCATTATAGTATAAAAAAAGATTCAATGTTTATCTGATATTATACATCATGTATTTCTATTTTTTGAATTATTAGAGGTTTTATGAACTTAAAACAATAATCATTATCCTCTACTTTTTCAAAAAAAAAAAAAAAAAAAAAAAAAAAAAAAAAAAAAAAAAAAAAANAAAAAAAAAAAAAAAAAAAAAAAACGTAAGTTACAAAACAAAAAAAAAATTAATAGTTTTCCAGTTTCAAAAAATGAATCTCCAGTTATCGAATTTTTCAGATTATAATAATCTTGAAATAAATTATCAGGATTCTAAATGATTCGATGAATTTGTTTACGATGAATTCATTTACGCATTTACGATGAATTCGGGAAAAACTAAGCGCGTCAAAAAATGATTATTTAAATGTGAGCTTTGCAGCCCGTGTGCCTTAATAATATCGTATAAAAAATACGGGATTTCTAAAATCACGTGGAAAACCGTAACAAAAAAAAAGCCCTTTAAAAAATTAAAAAAAAAATCGTTTAGATTTGCGATGAAATCAGCACGAAAGAAGCACGTCAAAAAGTGATAAATTATATGCGCGATTCATAACTCCCAAGTTGTAAAATCATAACAAATGTATCGAAATACTAAAAACTATATAGAAATTTGTAGTTATAAATGGGAAAAAAAATCGATACATCACTTGGATTTACGGTGCAATTGAAAAAAATAAAACGATTCAAAAAGTGATAATTGAAATTCAAAATGCGTGCATTGTAATATCGTATTTAAAATATTGTTTTTTTTCTTCAAAAAACCGTTGAAAAAGCGTTTGAGGAACAATATAGATTTACAATAGAATCTGTGCAAATTGAACGCATCAAAAAGTGTAGACTCAAGTGTACAATTTAAAATTTTCGAAATTTTTTAATATTCAATGGAAAAAAACAAACAAATCATGTTTAAAAGCTTTTTCGGGCTGCGCATCAACAGTCGGTGAGCCGCAGATTATGCACCTCTAATAGTATTCTATAACTTTATATTCCATAACTTATATTTATAACTAGCTGAATACCCGTTCTTCGCACGGAAATATTTAAAAAAAAAAAAATTAATAAATCAGTATTAAGAAACACTACGAAATCATGAAATCAAACTAAAATTATAAATCGACACAAGAACCAGATAAGTGATATTTTTAGGGGAATTAATGAATCAGAATTAATGAGATTAAAAAAAAAAAGTGACTGAGTAAATACGCAGAGATGCCAACTGCTCCGGACATGCCAAAATAAGTAAAAAAGCGGTAAATAACTATAAAGAAAATTTGCAAATATTTGACTAATTTTTTTTTGTTTTTTAAAAGGTAAAGCATGACATAAGTACCTAGTCCTAGTGTTAAGGTTTTATTGGGCACCTGGGCCGCGAAGCGGCCCCTATCCCATTCATCTGGAATTTTATAACAGTTTTGGTTGAGCAATGATGTGAGCAGGCAATGGAGTTGCTTTTATGAATGTTTCAAGCTCTTTGCTTGAATAACTAAACCATCACTGAGACTTCAT
>NC_092204.1:30269740-30280685 GCF_043381705.1 Parasteatoda tepidariorum
TTGTGGCACTCAAAAGAACGATGGTCTGCGGCACATTTAAGACATCTTGGTTGTGAGTTGCAAATTCGCTGCGTGTGACCGTAATTTTGGCAGTTGTAGCATTGGATTGGGCTTCTCCCGCCGCGGAACCTTTCAATTTTCACCGGAAGGTCACAAATATTGGTAACTGAGAAGATTTGTTGATTTTGATCTGTTTCGATTAGTATTGTGAGAAAAAATGGGAGGAGCCTATAGGCCTCGCCCACTTTTCTCATGAACTGTATAACTTTTTGTGTTTTAATGCCTGTCTTGGCCAATTCAAGGGAGATATGATCTGTATTGGTGCCAGCTTGAAGTCCACGGACTAGAACTTTAATATGCTTGATTGGTAGTTCTGTTTCTGAAGTTAAGGGTGGAGCTGCAGTTGCATTGTAATCCTCCTTGGGTTTGGCTCAGTCAGGATCTACATTGGTTTTAGATAGTTGTAAGGAAGTGGCGACATCTAGTAGTGATGGAGGGCTGCTATTTGTAGTCTTGGAGAAATTTTCTTCAGATTTCTCAACGTTGCTTTGCTTTTTCTTTTTTCGTTTTTTTGGAGGGGGTTTTGTGTTATTTTTGGATGAGTGTCCTGAATCGATGGACGACGCATTCCCAGTCTGTTCCAAAAGTTGGCCGCTTTCATGAATTTTCATGTCAGTGACTTCCGCTGATGTAGTCGGTATTTCGGGCCTATTTGGCACAGACATGAGAGGCTGCTCCAAATTATTCAGTTTCTCAAGTAGTTCTTTATTTTTCCCTTCATCTTCCTTAATTCTCCTTCCCATGTCTACTAACTCTTTAGCCATTTTGGTTTCAAAATCCAAGCATTCCTCATCCGTAATTGAATCACGTGCGGGTCTTTCGGTCAGCCGCTTTCCGCCACGTCCGTGGTGGTGATACTTCGCCATTGTTGCGTGATTGCAAATATTAACTTCAGCAGTGATGTTAACGTAAATTGAAAGCTACCTTATAGGTAGTTATGGAAAGAATTTCTTTTATTTCTAATTCTTTAAAACATTAATACACTGGATATTAATATCACAGGAAAAAATATTTTCTGAAACGGTGGCAAACCCGTTGTAGAATTCTTATCAGAACCAATCCGCCAAATACCACAATATTAGTAGTACATATTACAGCCAGTGATACATATGAATTAAGCGTCATCTATAAATGGGAATTTCTTACGGTTTTCTTAAACATATTTCCCATTAATCTTTCCTCCACGAGCTCAGCTCTTGAGCACATAGCTTATTTTATTTTACTTCAATTAATACACATTATCAATATTAATTGAGCTTCAGTGTCAATAATAATATGCAGATTTTTTTTTTCGGTTATCGAAAACGCGAATAAGTATCTTTTCTACTTATTTTTGCTTTTGAGTAAAGAAGTTACTTTTTTTTATTTCAATAAATACATATTACAAAATTTGTAATAACAAATATTAATTAAGCATCATTGTCGTCAATCTTAGTATGACGATTTCTTACGGTTCTTCTAGATCTCGACAAATAAATACTTTTACTCCATTTCTTTTGTTTTCTAGCATATTGCTTATTTCTTTTATTTCAATATGCATTTATTACCTTCATTAATTAAGTATAATTGGCGTAATTAAGCCTCATTGGTGAAAATTTTTTATGTTTCTCCTAAGCGAATTAGTACCACTTTTCCATTAACGCGTTGAATGCCACCCTAATTTTGCATGGCTTGCTCGTCTGGTCAACATGATTTTTTAGTATGCGTTGCATATTTTAATGAAATATTATTTACAACAAAACAGTAATTTTTGTGATCATTCGTGGCACATTTAATTCACTGAAGTCACTGGTGATCCCCGTGGAGCTACGAACAAACTTAGTGGCCTGTCAACGGTGACCCCCATGGCATTCAACGTGTTATTTTTTGCTTTTGAGTGCATAAATATTTTTTTTTCTATTCTAGTACCGTTGGTTTAAATAAGTAATTATTTAGAAACACGTTTAAAAGAGTTAATATAAATAAAATAAAAGCACACGGTATCAGACAAAGCGTACATTTTGTGACGTAGACCACGCGTGCTACCACGTAATGTTCATTGAATTCATCTGGCATAGCGAATATTAAATAATCGCAATAAACTATTTTTTGATGAAGCGAATCTATAAGCTAACAATTATCACTGATGTATCTTTAAAATATGTGAAAATTGATTCGTTAAATTTAAAACAATATCTAACGCTTACCACTCAGAAAATTCATTCCATTATGTTTTTCGCTCATCCTGCAAGAACGATTTATAGTGGAATGTTTTAATGTTGACAGTGACCTTCCTCGTGCTTGAAACTATCTGCATACGAAATTTCATCGTTTTCTGTCCGATAGTTTAGGAGTCTATGAAAGACATACATTCACACACATTACATTCATTTTGATTTACATTACATTACATTTACATTAGATTATTTTTCATTATTAATCAATGAAAGTAACGCCTACACTTTAACTCAAAGCTCCGCCCAGAAGTGTATATTGCATGCTTTTGGTAATGGTTATTCTTCAACCGATTTGTCATACATTACATTACTTCACTTCCTTGTTGACGAAAACAAGCAAAGCCCACCAGTGTTTCAGAAAAACTGGCGGTCCAGCTTTACTTTTAAAAGTAGTGTTTATCTTTATTCGTGATTAATGAATCAATGAATGATTAATGATTTATTAGAATTTTTTTTTTAAAACATTTTTCTATTAAAAAAATCAAGTCAGAAATTAAAGTACCTCCTTCTCTTAAGACTATCTACCAGTTAATGGTGAAAGCATACGAAGTGTTGCCATAGGCAGAAGTTCTATTCTGCGCACCATTTAGATTGCCAATCGCGTGATTTTAGAATCTAATATGCAAATGAAGAAGTTAAGAATATTCATTACGAAATCCACGCTGTTCACATAGTGAGCGATGCTTGGAACAAAAAAGTAGGCGTTACTACATTATTAAAGAGTGAATAATATATTTAAAAGAAATTATTGTATTATGTCAGTCTTACCCAAAGTGTTGTACGCGTACCCCCAGTGGTGCGGGGCAGTTTAGCGGGGGTACGCGTTCTTATGCGAAATATCTTGCACCAAACGAAAATTTTAAATTTTTTTATTTCAAAGCAAAGTTAGCCATGAAAATTTTCGATTACGTATTTTTCTATTGGCTATTTTGTGCAGAGCTAACAGTTAATAATTAGTGGTGCCAACTTTTCTAACTTTTATGCAATTTCTTTCACAACAAAAAATGCATTCATTTTTTTTATTAATAGTACGCAGATTTACGAAAAATTTAGAAAGGGTATACAAAAGTCATAAGTTTGGGAAACACTGTATTAAGTAAAGCTAATAAAGTCGAAGCGATTGGAGAGCGTAACGAATTTAGTCTAACGAGGATGAGGAGAAGAGTTATAAGAGTGCAGTATTTTCGATTTCGGCTGCGCTTTATCGAAATTGGTCTTTCAGTGTCGGAAAGGAAAAGTAGTAAAATGCCCACAGCAAAACTTCTGAACAGAATTCCCATACTTATATGTTTTATTTACCTAAGCATTCTCCTGACAGGGGCCATGAACTCATTTACCTAAACTGTAAATATGTAGAATATGTGTCGAGTCATAGTCATGAAAATTTAACTGTACTCCTGACGTATCACATGGACTCTTTTAGAAACCTATTCATCATGTTATGTGGATGGTTGATGGGAGAACAGAAAACAGTTTGAATTGTATGGTGTGAAAAAAAAACGAAAAGAAAAAAAGAAATAGGAAAAAGGGAGAAAAAAATAAAAAAAAACACCCGGGTAACGTTTGATTAAATAATCGGATCTTCACGTTCTAGATCTCAATCCTTGAGGTTCGAGGAATCGAACCGATTTGTGCGACAATATTTCAGGATACGAAATTAGACATACAGCGCTGTTTTTCTAAATAAACATACCCTTTTTTTCGGTTGATTCGGAATTCTTATTTCCAAAATGTAGAGAGGAGTCAAAACCAGGGAAATGTGGTCCTGATTTTTTGGGTCAGAAGAGCGGTCAAATGTTTGGATCTCTTAATGCTCATTTTTCTTTCTGCGTATATAAATATCGTAGAAAAAATACGGATTTCAAACAAGTGGAAAAGCGTAACAATAATAGAATAATTCTCTTTAAAGAAATTTTTAAAAAAAATCATTCAGATCTACCATGAAATCAGCACAAATAAAGCACGTCAAAAAGTGATAAAATAAAGATACGATTTATAACGTAATGTGTACAGTCGGCAAAAAAAAAAAGATATCACCCTGAATAACTTTCGTTCTAATGATCGGATTTTCACGAACTAAGTGCTAATCGTAATGGTTCCTGGGGGTGACCTCAAATATGCTAATTAATTAGTGCTAACTATTAATTAAGTTACGAAATCAGACACAAAAACGTACTTTNGAGAAGTTATTACTGAAATTCGTGCATCGTGTTAAAAAAATATTGAGTTTTTTAAGATCATGCGGAATTTCGTAGTTATAACCGTTGAAATAGCGATTGAGAGAAACAACATAGATTTACAATAGAATTTGTGCAAATTGAACGAATCAAAAAGTGATGACTCAAATAAGCGATTCAAAATTTTCGACGCTTTTTTAATTTTTAAAAAATAAAAAAAATCATCGTGTTCAGAAGCTTCCGCGGACTGCATATTGAAGCCCTCCTAATACAAACTTCTTATAATTATTATTTTCATGTAATCAGTTAAAGTAACGCCTACATTTTTACTTGACGTTTCAACCAGAAAGAAAAGTTGCCGGTTATATCTGTTTCTTTTTACTACAACAGCCGAGCCTACCATAAGGCGACCCAGCCTTGCTTTAAGTTGAGAGATTATCAACGAAAAGTGGAACAAACAATAAATGTTTAATGTTTTAGGTAATAAATTAATTTTTATATTAAAGTGGTAGGTTAAGATTGGATTTAATCTGATTACTTCATTTGGGGGGGGGGGGNTTTTAGACACTTCCGCACTTTCAAAAATGGGTACTGCACTATTTTTTTATCTCTGCGGTTCTTATCAGAATGCAACCCCATAATAAAACACCCACACACCTGCCTAATATTAACTCCCCTTTAACAGTTCATTACAGACTGCAGCAGAAAAATTTTCCACTGTTTTAAGATCCTGAAGGCCGCCTTCTTAAGAATCACATGTAAAATAATTGTCTTTAACGATTTGTAATTAGAAAAATGTTACAATTAGAAACGTGTGAGAAAAAAATTCTTAATGTTTTTTTTAATTTTATTTAGATATATTTTTTTTTTAAAATTTAGAACGACAATGTATAAATTTTCTTGACAATTAAAAATTTTCTTCCGACATTTCTAATATCAAATATATTCTTAATATGAACAATCTCTCTTTTTTAGCTCATATATTTATCTTTCCTGAAATTTAAAATTACATCAATGCTGTTTTTTAATGAAACATTCTACAACGATTATGTTTATTAACCCGTTTTGTCCCGAATTTATATATTGAAATGATTCAAAAAGTGGTTTTATGGAAAAGGTGGTATAATTTATTATCGAAATTAATTGGTTTTTCTACACTTAGAGCATTTAAAAAGTCTCTGATAGATCAAAAAGTACTTGCTCCTTATAATTCTAGATCTAGTCAGAAATAACTAAATCATCGTGGTATTTGAAAATCTTTTAATTCACCCAGATAAATGAAAATACTGAAAATAAATTCCCATCACAATGAATGTCTTTGAAAGAAGGAACTGTCCTAAATATATGACGCTGAGCGTTAACCGGTTAATAAATTGCATTGATATATTTTTTCTTTATAATTCTGTATGCTGATAATGTTTTTAAAACACGGTATTTTAATTTCAAATCCAAACAAATTCTAAGAAACTGAGTAGTTAAAAAAATTTAAGTAGAATTAAAAGTCTAGTAAATTGATTCTATTCTCCAGGATTTAACTTATATTTTTGAAAGTATTAATTATTAACTACGTTTTACTTTAGTTAAAGTATATAAACTATATGCAATTCATGTGACATTTTTAAGAAATCAACATAACTATAGTTTTTAATGAAATTAAAATGAAACAGCAACTTTTTTTAATTACTAGGGGGCTCATTACACTATGACTTCGCTTAACAACTCCTTTACTCATATCTCAATCATGTTAGCTTTGTTTCTTCTCAAAAATCGATTAAGAAATGTTCCATTGTTTTTAAAATACTCGTTACTCTTTTAAGCACATTCTGTTAATATTTAATTTTGCTTGTAAACTAGGCAAAGTTTTAATTTCTTTTAAGCCGTTTATATTTTAAAAAATTTCGAGGAAACTTTATATCTAGCAGCATCAAATCTCACTCTTATTGTGTTTTATTAATTTTTTTTTTGTAACTTTTGACACAAAAAAATGAAGATTTTGAGAAAATAAAAGAATGGGCAAATAGGAATCATTCAAAGCAAATGAAATGAAAGAAAAGGCTAAAAAAGGCATAGAGTGGTAACAACTTTCCACTGAACAAATGGAACTTAGAAGGAAAAAAAAACTTTTAAGTTGATAAATGATAATGACCCTTTCAGCACTTCTGTATTTCAGATCTCAAGATAATCGTGATAGCAATGCTCAAATACGTCATCAGGGTAGAAGACCGGTTCTATGTCCTCTTTACTCTATCTTACTCTTCTCAATTGTATGGGAAAGTACTACGATATTTTCACCTTTTGTTAACATTTCATATTTAATTGTCAAAAATATTTCCTAAAATTACCATGCCGCCTTCTTTTAGAACTATGTTTAGCTAATGGAGTCCCTGGCTAATGGTGAAAGCACGCTAATGGTGATAGCATGCGAAGTGTTGCCATAGGTAGAAAGTTACATTCAGCGCCACCTGCCGCCCACTTAGATCGCTAATTGCGTGTTTTTAAAAGCTAAGAAGCGAAATAAGAGATTCACAATATTTATTACTGAAACCACGCAGTTCTCAATTCTTAGCGAAGCTTTGAGCCAAACGTAGGCGTTATTTTCAGTCTTCAACAGTGAAAAATATTTATTATACGAAGTTATTGTATAAAGTAAAGCTAATCAAGTTGAAGCAATCATAAAGCTAAAGGAATTTACTCCAACGAGGATGAGGGTAAGAGCTCAGTATTTTCGACTTAAGCGAGCTTTATCGAAATTGGTCTTTTATCGTAGGAGAGGAAAACTAGTAGAAAGCCCATAGCAAAACTTTTAAACAGAATTCCCATACTTATATGTCTTATTTATCTAAGCATTCTTCTGACAGGGGTCATTAACTCATTCACCTAAACTATAAATATATAGAATATATGTCGAGTCATAGTAATGAAAATTTAATAGGACATCTGAGGTGTCACTTGGACTCTTTTTGGACCTATTCATCATATTATACGGATGATTGGGGACAGAGCAGGAAATAAGTTTGAATTGCATCGAGTTCAACTTGGAGAGGAAATGAAGGAGAACATTGCCCAGTTGTAAAGATTAACAGTAAAAATCTATGTACGGTATGCGAAAGAAAAAACTCCTCGAATAACGTTTGATCAAATAAAAAAAGTTTCAAGAAGTCCCCGAATGATGTTTGATTAAATAAAAAACAGTTCGGTAAAAAGTTTGGACCTTTTAATGCTTATTTTTCTTTTCGCGCACTTTTTCATATCTCGAGAACTTTTTAATATACTTTGCACAAAATCATAAAATTTGCTTACACAATGATAATTTCTATTAAAAATCAATTTTTAATAACAAATGTTATTTTTTTTATTATTATTTTATTTTATAAGAGACGAAAATATTTCGAATTGCAAGGTATACAGTTTCAAGAGTGTAATTTTATAAGGCAAAATATGAAATTTGAGCGATTATTCTTTTGAATGTATCTTGTTTTTCCTGGACCTCTATACAAAACCATCGGGGTACTGAGGGAGATATTTTAAGCTTTTGCTTCTCCCTCAAATAGAAATGGTTTTGTTTTTAATGGCTACCGGGGCCGGTACCCCCTGAAGACGTCGGCTTCGGTGGTCGTATTTTTGTTTTATTTCATTTGTTTTGTATTGTATAAATTTGAGCGAAATTAGTTATGACTTCCTGAGAAACCGAGTTTTATATATCTGGCTTTTTAACATTCGATTTCTCTATTTAACTATTTGAATTTTAATTATCGAAATCTTTAGGGAATTGACTACAATCCTAAGAATTTGTCATCGAGAAGAAAAGTCAAATGAACATTAGAAAGGACATAAGTTCCAAAATCTTAAATTAAATCTTAATTTTGATTTAATTTCAATTAATTAAATCTTAATTAATTAGCTAAATTTTAAATTAATTAATTAAGTCTTTAATTAAATCTTTAATTAATTTTAAATTTATCATTATTTCTATAACAAAGCGAAATAACAACAGGCACTATGAAACAAATGAGTCGAACACTATCTTTGATCTTGTTCTATGTATTCAAAATTATTTTACTTGTTTCGTGCTTTTGATTGCAAAAGATTGTTCAAAATTATTTATGGATTTTTGTAGCGAATACTTAAACGTCACTTAAAATTAATGGCTAAGATAAATCACCAATTTCAACAGAAATAGTTCAAGAAAATTAAAAAAAAGAAAAACAATGAAAAAAATTGGGGTTCACGACCTTTAACGAAAGTGTATTACAATGGATAATATTATTTTTGGGAATTGAATTTTGGAATAGGAGAGTTGAATAAAATAACAAAGCTTCATGCCGAGCAAATTTTTTCAAACATGTTAATTTTACGTATTACCTTGTTATTAACAATATTTTTTTGAGTGAGTATAAATTTTTTTTCCTTGTTGATATCTATAATATTCATTTTTAAGATATTTACTATATAAGTTATTAAGGATAAACAGTGAACACCTATAAACGAGAGGAAGCTTTTTCTGAAGAGCGTTGATCGTATTAAAATTGGAGATGACTAAACTTTATCCTTTAAATATTTAAACAAAAACATATATTCTTAATTTCCTTTTTTTGGGGATTCTTGTAAATTATTTTTTAGCTTTTTTCAAAAAATTGAACTTGTTTTTAATTTTGATTATTGATTTTACATTTTTATTTTAATATTGATCTAGAAGCTGATTTAGAAGTTGAAAAATTTTCAAATCATCAAAGAGCATGTAATTCTAACTAACGGCTTAGAAAAATTCGATTGAATAATTCTTTAAAAATAAATATTTAAAGTTTAATTTCCTTTCCTTACTAAAATTTAAGTTAAATTCCTTACTATGAAAATTATTTGACCGTTTTCACTCAAATATCACTGTTTGATTATTAAAAAATAAATAAATTTAAAATGAAGTAAAAACATGCATACGAAATTTACACTCCTTGCAGCATAAAACACTTGATAAGAAATTAATTTCACATTGAAGTAGCTTTGGATATGCGAGTTTTAGAGCTGAGAGCAAGATGTTTTGGATTCATTTGAGCACTTCCTGAGGTACTTCAAAATCTTTTGATTGAGTTATTGGAACCATAAACGAAATTTTAGGTTAAAAATTTAAACGTTGATGACGTTAATGAAAAAATTTTTTCAATAAAATATTTTGAAACAAAACTTTGATTTTACTATGGAAAATTCCCGCCTACACTTCTTTGAAAATAGATTCAAAATATGAATTAAATTTTTTTTAATAAATATATATCTTTCAAATATGTTTCTTATTTAAAATTAAATTGCATATTTTCTCTCTCTATTGTGCGAATCGTATCTTATTTTGAAAAAGAACGAAATTGATGTCAAGTTTGATATACCAGCTAGCACTCTATCAACAATAATCAAAATCGAGAAGTTGTGGAAATTATTTTTAAGCAATAAGAATGCGAAAAAAAGTTGAAAGTTGATTTTTCTGATGTAGACGAATGCGTTAAGAAATGGTTTACTCAATGCAGAACCCAAACAATCCCTAACAGTGGACAAATGATGCATAAAAGGTGGAAGGTTTTGCATAAGAACTTGGACATGGTGAACATTTCAAAGGCAGCTATGGATGGCTCTTAAGTTTTAAAAATAGACTTAACATTGTTTTTCGAAAATTTTGTGGTGAAAGTGCATTTGTTCCGGAAAGTGTGTGTGAATAATGGATAAGAGACATCCCTGCCCTAGTGAAAGGATGCGAACCTAGGAATATTTGCAATGCGGATGAAACAGGACTATTTTATCAATGCTTTCTTGACAAAACTGCCATTTTTAAGGATGAAGAGTGCAGAGGTGGAAATCTAAGCAAAGTTAGTTTGGCGTTGCTCTTAGCTGCCAACAAAAATGGATCAGAGAAACTTCCTCTTCTCATGATAGGATGTTCGGAAAAAAACTAGATGCTTTGTTAAAGTTAAATCTTTTCTTTCAAGTTCAAAGTCAACTAGAAAGTTTAGGCGACAAGCGAAAGATTTGGTGATTGGCTTAAGTCCTCAGAAAAATATATTCGAGTGAGAAAGAGAAAAATTATTTTTTTCATAGACAACTATCTGCCTATCGATGAAAAAAGTTCTCTTCCAAAAATGCGTTGGGTGCTATCAGGATAACTGATTATGCCTGGAGAAATGCGTCTCGTAAAACTATCCTAGATGATGAAGGTGGGGTTGAAGGCATCAGTAAAGAAGAAGAAACTGTAAATAATGAAAATGCAGTGAAAGATTTGCAAGAATGGAATGCAATAAAATCGGAAATCATTGTTGACAATCATTTTGAAGTTTTTTACAAGTGGAAAACTGCCTGGCAACATGGGGAACATTGACAGATGCGGAAATCATAGATAATGTCAAAGGAATATCAGATGAAGAAGCTGAAGATCATATTGATGAAGCAAAACTGAGAACAAAAGAGATAGAGAAAAAGCTGCAGAACTCCTACAAACTTTTTTTGAATAAAAGG
>NC_092204.1:30280932-30300769 GCF_043381705.1 Parasteatoda tepidariorum
AAAAAAGATATAATCTTTTCTTCAGCCCACACGATTATATCCGCAAAACAGAGTGCTTTCTGATATTGTATCAATAAAGCCAAAGCAAAATATATTAATACAATAGTGTGAGGAGCACTCAAAAATTTTTTTTATAAAAATTACAACAAATAAATAAATTTATCATTTTATTTGTTGTAATTTTTATAAAAATTTTTTTGAAAAATACAAGAGAGGTTATTGTTGATTTATACGTTATTTGATGTGCTGATTTCGAAAATGACCTTCATTTTTCCCAATCACATCGGGATTTTTTATGAAATCGACATTAATGTTTTTACTGAAATCCTATATGGAAAGGAATTCTCTCAAACAATTTTGCATGTACTATCCGGTAACTGTTCTCTTTATTTATTTTGATCTATGTAAAATTTAATCTTTTGAAAGAAAATTGATTTTTGAGCTATCAGCTAATTTTTTATAAGTTAAAATGAATAAAAAATACTGTTACCAAACCGCAGAAGTCACCTCTGGTCGAGATAAAAACAATTATACTTGAAAAAACCCTGTGTTCAAACCTTTTACATCAGTTTCTAGAAGAAAATCACCAACATACTATTTTAATCTGTTTTTATTGAGATAACTTACGTAAAATTGACAATTTACCAAGAATAACAAATATTGTGTATGTGTATATGAAAGTTTGAAACAAAACAAACAAAAAACAAAAGAGAAAAGATTCTATTTAAGTATATACACGTTTTCCTCTGAAACTTATTTTTTGATGATCTTCTTTTATGCTTAATCTCAGGTTTATCCCGAGCAATCATCCAACAGTAGTCAGCGAACATGTTCTTGTCCCATCTTACTTGATATTTACGCTCCATATCTCTGATATCTTGATGGAACCTGTCCCCTTGTTCTTCGCTAACTGCTCCTAAATTTTCAGGGAAAAAGTTCACCTGTGAGTGAAGGAAATGCATTTTTACACTCATGGAGCAACCCAACGTTTTAAATTTGTCCAGCATTTTCATTACAATTTCCTTATAATCAGGATCCTTGTAATTACCCAGAAATTTACTGACGACATCTTTGAAAGCAACCCAAGCTTCTTTTTCCGTTTCTGTCCTGTTAGTCTCAAATTCTTTATCCTTCATGAGTTTGCAGATATCTGGATCAACAAATATTCCTTCTTTCATCTTAGCTTGGGATAAACCTGGAAACTTTTTGCACAGGTATTTTAAACAATTGCCATCTTTTGAAACAGCATTGACAAACTGCTTCATTACACCTAATTTTATACGTAGCGGAGGTAACAATACTTTTTTCGGATTAACTAAGCTGTTTCGAATAACGTTCTTGGTGTCTGGTTTAAGATTTTGTCTTTTCAGCCCCTCTTTTTTGACCCAATGTTGAGTCTTGCCACGGCTGTCCCACTCACAAATGAAACATGGGTACTTTAGAAATCCCCCTTGTTGACCAAGAAGCATGGAGATAATTTTCAAATCACCGCAAATGGTCCAACTGTGGTCGATATATTTTATTTTTTTCGGGACGAGAGCCAGGTTTTCATGGCATTCTTTTAAATATACTGAGTGTCCAACTGGTACTGATGCATACTGGCTCCTATGATAAAGAAGAACAGCTTTGAGGCTTCTTTCAGATGAATCTATAAACAGCCTCCACTCATCTTTAGATGACATTAAATTTGCTGATCCAGGAACATCAGAACAATAGACCAAGTTCTCCTCTTCATCAAAGTACTTAATAAATTCCTTTTCACGATTCCTGTACCAATAAAATGATGTTCCTTTGGCCAATAAGTTTTTTCTTTCAGTCTGGAGCCTAANCTGAGGTAAACCGGCTAGAGACGTTTATATTCGATATCAGAGCCTTGAACTTCTGGTTGTTCCGAGTCTGAAGACTCTGAAGAGATGATTGGTAATTCAGTTGGAGGCAAAGGCACATCAGGTCCATGAGGAACCGATGGAATGCTATCATGGCCGATGGAATGCTATCAGGATAAGATATTAGTCTTTTATTTTTCCGGTTATATCCACGAATATGGCAGGAACAAAAATAACAATCAACAAAGTGGTTTTGGGGCTCCCTCCATGTCACAATCGACTGCTTTACGAATTCCAAATCGTAAAGCAGCCTTCTTTCCTTGATGTCATAAGCGTAGATCATTGAGACACTGCACACAAAGTTTATGAGGTTGATTTGTCCTGATCGCCGAGTTTTATGTCAAAATATGCGAGATAAAGTTGTCTTACATAATCTATAATGCTCCTCATGCGATTTTTAACAACACTATTTTCGCCGCATGTATAAAAAAAGTCATCTGGGAAATTTTCACAATGTCTTGAACTCAAAGCCATGCTTCACGAAACGCACAGAAAAAAGCAAACTTCAAAATGACTCCCTATTAAGCTTGCTAGTGGTTCTGAGAGGTCAGCGAACCTAGATAAGGATTCTCGCGACGCTATTGGTAGAGAGAGATTGTTACAGAGAGAGGGATGGTGACAGGAAATAGTGATAGTACTCTGTACTTTTGTAGATTTGACCAAAGTAGAATGCTGGTCAGTCAAGAAATTCAAAAACGAAATTTTTTTTATGGTAAATGTTCATAAAAATTCCAGTAAAATTGAATTTTTCTAAGAAACGTGAGGTGATGGACATTTTTCATTATTATTTTCCATTTCAGCACCAAAAAATACATTAAGTTCAGCTGTCAGACCTCTTGTATTTTTGTCATTGCTGGCCTGTGTTATTATTCTCATAAAATCAATGAAAGTAACGCCTATATTTTTACTTAACGTTTCAACCCAGAAGAAATAAGTTTTCGGTTATTTCTTTTTACAACAGCCGTGCCTACCATAGGCGACCCAGCTCTGTTTCAATATTTCACTGCTAATGAGATCAAGGATTCAACTTTTAGTGGATTAATGTTTTACATAATAAATTACTTTTTATATTAAAGTGGTAATATTTAATCAGATTATTTCGTTTTTTTTGGGGGGGGGGCGGGAGGCTTGTCTTGTTTTAGTCACATTCGCACTTTCAAAAATGGGTACAGCTCTATTTTTTATCTCTGCGGTTCTTACCAGAATGCAACCCCATAATAAAACACCCACACACCTGCCTAATATTAACTCCCCTTTAACAGTTCATTACAGACTGCAGCAGAAAATTTTTCCACTGCTTTAAGATCCTGAAGGCCGCCTTCTTAAGAATTACATGTAAAATAATTGTCTTTAATGATTTGTAGTTAGAAAAATGTTACAATTAGAAACATGTGAGAAAAAAATTATTAATGTTTTTTTAATTTTATTTAGATATTTTGTTTTCAAATTTAGAACGACAATGTATAAATTATCTTGACAATTAAGAATTTTCTTCCGACATTTCTAATATCAAATATATTCTTAATATAAACAATCTCTCTTTTTCAGCTCATATATTTATCTTTCCTGAAATTTAAAATTACATCAATGCTGTTTTTTAATGAAATATTCTACAACGATTATGTTTATTAACCCGTTTTGTCCCGAACTTATATTTTGAAATGGTACAAAAAGTGGTTTTATGGAAAAGGTGGTAAAATTTATTCGAAATTAATTGGTTTTTCTACAGTTAGAGCATTCAAAAAGTCTTTGATAGATCAAAAAGTACTTGCTCCTTATAATTCTAGATCTAGTCAGAAATAACTAAGTCATCGTGGTATCTGAAAATCTTTTAATTCACCCAGATAAATGAAAATACTGAAAAAAGTTTCGCACCACAATNGTTACAGAGAGAGGGATGGTGACAGGAAATAGTGATAGAGGGGTACTTTTGTAGATTTGACCAAAGTAGAATGCTGGTCAGTCAAGAAATTCAAAAACGAAAATTTTTTTATGGTAAATGTTTATAAAAATTCCAGCAAAATAAAATTTTTCTAAGAAACGTGACGTGATGGACATTTTTCATTTCAGCACCAAAAAATACATTAAGTTCAGCTGTCAGACCTCTTGTATTTTTGTCATCGCAGGGCTGTGTTATTATTCTCATATAATCAATTGAAGTAACGCCTATATTTTTACTTGACGTTTCAACAAAAAAGAAAAAAGTTTTCGGTTATTTCTTTTTACAACAGCCGAGCCTACCATAGGCAACTCAGCTTTGTTTCAATTTTCAACTTCGAACCATATCGGAATTTCAACCCTTCTAAGGAATAATGTTTTACATAATAAATTACTTTTTATATTAAAGTGGTAGAATTTAATCAGATTATTTCGTTTTTTGGATGGCGAGGGGCTTGTCTTGTTTTAGTCACACTGATTTGTAGTTAGAAAAATTTTACAATTGAAAATGTACGAAAAAAATTTCTAAATGTTTTTTTAATTTTATTTATCCATTATATTTTTTAAATTTGGAACAGCAACGCATAGATAATCTTGACAATTTTCTTCCTACATTTCTAATATGATTAATTATGAACCTTGTTCAAATGTATTCTTAATATAAACAATGAGCGAAGCTTCGCGCCAAACGTAAGGCGTTATTTTCAATCTTCAATAGTGAAAAATATTTATTATAAGAAGTTATTGTATAAGCAGCATGGATATTGTAAGGAACAAAGATCTAAAAATCATGAATTTGTGTTAAAAATTTAAAAGTTATAAAATTATTCGCTGAATATCATTATTTCACCTGATCACAAAGCGTACAGTAAAATATTATATATACATTTATTTTACACTAAGAACTATGAATTTCTTTGGTGACTTTCATAAAACCATGATCAGAAAATAAGGAATTTACTTTTTAGGTCGGTATAATCTTTGATTAAATCGACGAGACCATGGGGTACTTGCGGTGGAGCTTTAATTTCCCCAACTTTTGTGTTATCGGCAGCGCATTGTTTTCGCAGCAACTACCTGTAAGTGATAGGAATTCTACGCACTAAATGAAATCTTAATGGTTATTATCCCTTTGACGCAGAAATTTCATTAAACATATTTTTCATACTTTTTTTAATTAATTTTACTCATTTAGGTCCAAATAAGTTTAAAATAATATATTTAACATTTTAGTAATTTTATTTATGAAATACAGCCTGAAATAAGGTTTCTTTTGATGCGTTAAAGGCAAAATCTTACGAAAACGACTCTCATCCAAACTATAATTTCTCCAATTTGCACATATATGGAGTTATTTAGGGCTAAGAGAAACAGTTATTCATCATTGAAATTTCCTCAGTTTGCAAAATCATTTTTAGATGAATTTTTGAATACGATCGAAAAAAAAATTCAGACTACTTTCTTAGAGTTTTATAAACTAAACTAAAAACTAAACTCAGTAGCGCTACAGCCCATAGAGGGCCAAGGCCTACTGTGCCCATTTCAGTTTTTTTGACCTTGGGCTCTGGGGTGCAGGAGCAGATGTCCGGGTCAGATAGTCAACCGAACGTGGAACCCCCAGTGGAACCAAAGTCACGGAGGCTAGCAACATTTCCCACGCCACACTGCCACAAACCCGTTTATAGGGTGGGCCACATTCACACATCATACGCACAACAGAGGACAGCACAAAGAGAGAGAGAGAAACATCCATGCCCAGAGCGGGATTCGAACCCGCAGCCTATGGGTTCGCAGTCAGGCACGCTAACCGCTCGGCCACCTGGCCGGCATGTGTTTTATATTTAAATAATAACAATATGTATTTTCGCTTGTAATTAGAGCGACAGAAAAAATAAATATATGAGTGGGGAAACCGGTGTCCCATCTGCGTCAAAGGATTGAAACCTTAATTAATAACTATGTGTAATTAAATTAATTATTGAGTTACGTCATTTTATATTACGAAATCAGACTGAAAAATATAATTTCCCTTAATAAGTATAAAATTGTTTGGCAGATTTTGAAACTTGACTCTCCAAAAAATAAGAGGAGCACAACTGGAAAATTATAGTCTTAATAGTTAAGTTTGGTGAAATGAAGGATATATTGGTTATATGAATGAAATTTGCTTTATAAATATGTATCTTTCAAATATGTTTTTTATTTAAAATTAAATTGGCTATTTTTCCTCCATTGTGTGAATCTTATCTTATTTCGATCTTATCTTAATCTTATCTTATTAGACACAGACGAAGAAGGATGTCTTCTTTAGAACCGGTTTTTACGAACGACGATGGGACTACTGGCGAAGGACAGTCCGAGTGTTGCGGAAACCAGACCCCCGAACGGTCGGGCAGCCCGCCTTTAGCCCCCAAACATCTCGAGCTTACCCATTCACCCCAGGTCTTATCAGAGCTCGTTATTGACCGGGATATGGGAAGCGAGGCTCAGCCTGGGCCACGGGATGCGGGACAGCCCGGCGGTCTCTCGACACCGTCTTGGACGGTTACGCCAGAACCGTACGGATCGTCTGAGTGCTTGGCAGGACCCCACATGGTTAGGTTACAGGCAGATAAAATAAGACACATCGATGAGGATACATTAAACGACGAGCTAATTTCGGATCAGCGAGAATATCTATCATAATATTAAGCCAGATATTAAAGATGATAACATCAAAGAAGCCATTGATGCCCAATATAAAATCACCAGAAAGCTATTCCACTAATTCACCACGCAAATGACAGAAATAGCGCTGTTAAGAACTGAAATTGGTAGATGGCAAAGAAAGACGGGTGCAAAAAGCCTGAGAACCATAATGATAGTAATTATTTAGATAAAAACCATACAAAAATTAAAATCTCAACACCCAGACGAGAGAAAGAGATAAATTTAGCATGCTTGCTACTGAAGAAATAGAAAACAATGATAGTATGATCATAGAAGAAACAACTCCTAATAGAATGAAAGGAAAGAGAAAAGCTTCTCCCGAGAAAAATAACTATATAGAAGCAAAAAGAATAGCTACGGCAGACAATAAAATCACTTTGGTTGAAAATAATGAGTCGGATTCACACAAAAAAAAATAGTGCGTGGAGTCCCTCCGCGCGGACGAAGTGAAACTTCGTAATGTGGAAATGAAAATAGGAAGGGGTAGTGAAAATAGGAAGGGTTTTAGTGAAATCATATTGTTTCTTTAAGACAAACTTTATTAACAATGCTTACAATTCACAATTGATCGCATCTTTTAATTATAATTTTCGAGTGGAGAAATATCCAAATCTATATCATTTGCAATGGGATTATGATAACTAAAGTAAGATACGAAATGTTTGAGTTCTATTTTTTCAATATTTCTTGCAAAAACTGCATCAATGGTTGTTACCCCTTTGGTTGTTGGATCATTCCTACCATTTATCATTTCCAATCCAAATTTGTCTTTAAGAAAGGTTAATAATGTTTCAGCTTCAGGTAACGAGAAATTCACATTAAAATCTCCTGCAAGGATCACAGGCCACTCACAATGATCAATTTCTTCACCAGTAACGTCTGCTAGAGCTTGTGAACCTGCAGTGGATAGTGGCAATAAAGATTTTGCAATAAATAATTTAATATCCCTCATGGCTGCATTTGGTGAAATATAAATGGCAATCAGAAAAGAGAAAACCTAACAATCAATTGATATTCCCAAGAGATGTACCTTGACATAACCTTATCCATCGCATTGTCCGTGGGATTGTTTTCACTCATTTTTTTCAATTATTATCCACTAAGTTTGAAAATAAAAAATACTACCCTATTAAATTATATGTGTATCAAATCAAACTAAAATATTTATAGAAAAACAATACTTTTATGACTTTTATTATTTTTATGCTAGTGAGAACCAAAACAATATGGAAATGAATGAGGGAAAACTGGATCCTACCACGTGATTCCCCGGCCAATAAAAATGCAGCGTTAACCTTGTTGGAAGTCGCATAAGAAGTATCACTTCAATAATGAAAGAGACAATGAAATAGAGGAATTAGAATACGAAGCACCAAAAAGAACAATTCGAAATCCTCCAATCATAATTAGAGACGAAAAATTCAATTATAAAGAATTTAAGGAAGCTATGGATAATATAGGCATCTCGGACTATGAATGTAAAAACTCAAATAATAACATGGTTAGTAAACCCAAATCAGTAAAAGCAGCTATTGCTATCAGAAAATATGTAGAGGCTAATAATACAGCCCACTACACATATAGACTACTTGAAAGCAGACACCTCAGAGTGATGCTGAAAAATATCCCCTCTGAGTACTCCAACGAAGAAATTAGGGATAAACTAATAAGACAGGGATATACTGTTGAAAGCGTATCAAGAATGACTAGGAGATATAAAGGTGAAATAACAGAACTTAAAATGGTCCTAGTTAACCTGAAAAGAGTGGGAAACTTTAAGGAAATATGCAGTCTCACCTATCTAGAAAACTTAATAATTAAAGTTGAAAATTATAAGATGAGACCTGGCCCGTGCCCGGCAACCGTTGCCCGGGGTTTTACCACTCTGCTGTCCTATGTAAATTACCACCAAAATGTGTAAAATGTGCAGGTGATCACCTGACTTCACAATGCTCAAAGACAAAAGATCAAAGCCCTAAATGCTGAAATTGTGGTCTTGACCACCCGGCAAATTATCGCGGCTGTATAAAATTTCCCGTCACAGCAAATCAAAAGCGAAGGCCAAAGAAGCCACCAATAAGAACCTTCCAAAATAAAAATTATGCGGATGCATTGAAAAATCAACAAAACTCAGATGTGCGCAGAACCGTAAAGGAAGCCACTGAAATTTTCAATAAACTTAACGACGTAGTAAGTGTGCTCAACGGACTGAACGCTATACCACTACTAAGAAAAGCAGTGGAAATGATCGGAAACGAGGGATTCAAGCAATACAATCATGATCTGTAAACCCTTTAAAATCATGCTGTAGAACGCAGATAACTTAAATACCAAGTTTACTGAATTTACCAACTTTCTTTTTGAAAATGATATAGATATTGCTCTTATCACCGAAACGCATGCGAATGCATGTAATAAATTTACTGTTGTTAACTATACTTATAAAACAGATAGAATATACAGTAAAGGAGGTGGCACGGCAATTTTTTCCAAAAAGAGCCTAAGCACCAACCTTTATAGTAATCAGAAATGTGTTGGCTTTGAAGAGACTTCAATACTACTTCATAACAACAGAAAAGACTCTATCAAAATTACTGCCTTTTATAATAAGCCGCACCATATCATCACGAAGGAAACACTAAAAGATCTCTGCCCAGATAACTATAAATGCATTATTGGTGGCGATTTTAATTCGAAAACTACAACTTGGGGCTGTAGAGTAAATAATAAAGCTGGTAAAATGCTCTATAATCATATTATGGACTTAAATCTAACAGTAGTGGCCCCATTGGAACCTACTTATTTTTCTCTCATCCCAAATAAACAGCCAGACTTACTAGACTATTTTATCGTAAATCACAGCATACCTATAGGATGCTACACGTTAACGGAGCTCTCAAGTGATCATGTCCCTGTAGTCGCACTTATCGGTGAGACAATACAGGATACTCCAAAATTCACAAAGAAAACGAACTGGGACCTGCATAGAAATATACTTACGACAAAGGATAACAACCCAGAGCTAAGCTCAAATGAAGACATTAACGACGTCATAAATAAACTCACGAATGACCCACAGCTAGCCTTCAATGATGCTACAAAAACTAGCATAAACAAAGACAATTATATGAGGCTACCTCAAGAAATTAGAGAACTAATTGGATATAAAAATTATATCAGAAGGAACTGGCAGAAAAATAAAAATCCAAATGACAAAGCCGAACTCAATAAACTGACTAAGGAAATTATGAAAAAATGCCAAATCCATAGAGAGCAAAACTGGCAGGACAAAGTCGCCAGCTTATGCACAGAAGATCAATCTATATGGCGAAAGGGAAAAAGCCTAAAAACAACTAAAACTGTAAACAAGCCTATATTACATAATAACATAAATGTGTACAAAGATGAAGAAAAACTGAACATTTTTGCAGACTCTATTGAATCACAATTCCAAATCAATAACGAACCCTCGGATGTTGATGAAGATAGAATTACATTTAGTATCTACATCAATTTCTTTAATTATCATAGTAATTATGTTAGCACTATTGAAGAAATAGATAAGACTGACATCATTAACATCATTAGAAAGTTAAATAACAGAAAAGCACCCAGTGAGGATAATATTAACAATATCATGGCAAAATACCTCCCAGATAACAAACTGCAGGAATTAACCTGCATTTATAATGCATGCATTAGAAACAAAATTTTCCCACATATATGGAAAAATGCAATAATAATCCTCTTCCCTAAGCCGGGCAAGGACTCGAGAATAGCCTCAAATCACAGGCCAATAAGCTTATTGCCGACATTTGGCAAAATATTTGAAAGGCTTCTATTAAATAGACTACAACCTCACTTAAACTTTATACCAAAACAACAGTACGGCTTCCGAAAAGACCTTTCAACGACGAAGCAGTTAACCAGATAAATTAATTTCATAAGTGATGGAATTCATAAGAAAGAAACTACAGCTCTGCTTATGTTGGACGTGGCGAAAGCCTTCGACCGCGTCTGGCATACAGGGCTAATCACCAAGCTAATTAAAAATAAGCTTCCACCAGACTTAATTCACATTATCAACTCTTATCTCAGCAATAGAAATTTTCAAGTTAAACCTAACAATAAACTATCAGATAAAAGACAAATTAGAGCCGGAGTCCCACAAGGGAGTATACTCGGACCGGTACTCTAATATACTCATGATTTCCCGATTGAAGAAGGAAATATAAATTATCCAATTGCATTCTACGCTGACGATACAGCACTAGCTACAAGATCAGTAAACCCAAATCACGCGGTGAAAAAGCTAAAATCCCAGCGATTGAGGGCTGGTGTGCTTGTAATAAAATCTCTATCAATACAGATAAATCTCAGCTACTAGTGATCAGAAGGAAAAAGAAAAATAAACAAATTACGGATAATGTCATTCTATTCAACAATACTATTCCAAGAGTCACAAAAGCAGACTACCTTGGACTAACACTAAACTGTAGGCTAACATGGAATAACCATATAGAGAAAGTTTGGAACAGAGCCATGGCAGCCTACTCAAGTTTAAGACCGATATTGAACCACAACTCTAAATTGCCCTTAAACCTCAAAAGGCTCTTATACATTACACACAAAAGGCCAATCATTACATATGCAAGCCCCGCTTGGAATTGCATCACTGCTACCCAAATTAAAAGAATAAATGCAGAACAAAAAAAAACATTAGAGGAATGACTGGGGCTCCGCTCTACATCAAGAACGAAGCTCTGAGAAGAGATCTAAAATTAGACACAGTACATGAATTTATTTGCCAAATAAATGCAAGTTTCTATGGAAACGCCTTAAAATCAAGTACAGCAGATTTTAACAGGACCCTGGATAAAGAGTAATACCAGAAGCTGGAAATTATAACCCGATTATAAACTTCTTTCTCTCGGATAGTATCCTTTCAGGCAAATTTAATAAAACAAACAGATAGCCCCCCCCTATCCGGTTCAAAACATTTAATTACACAAACAAACACAGTCATAACACTAGGCCTACAGCGAACCCTGTGCAGGAGCAACCCTGTAGGGTCCGATCCGGGCAAGCTGTAGGTCTATTAACCTCAGTACGATGAGCAATCCGGCACGAGCGGTCGAGCACCGGGACGACCGGGTCATTGTTTTAGCAGAGATACACAATTTGTAAATAATGTAAATATATATACTTTTCATATTTCACTGTATATAATTCTGTACATATTATATTTTTCATTTGTTATTGACTCAAGGGACTTCCCCCGTAATTATCAGACTATGAATTACCTTCAGCTTTTAACTTAACTCATACTTAGATTTGACTGTAATTTAACAGAGGCTTCACAGCCAACACTCGAATCTTTTTCTTTGCCAAGTCATTTAGTCTCAACTTTTATATCATATCATCAGATGAAGAAGTGAGATGCCCGTTTCGCGGGCAGGCACTAGCATTGCTACAATTTATATCAAGTCAAGAGATTCAGAATATTTATTACTGAAACCATGCAGTTCTTAATTCTTAGCGAAGCTTTGAGCCAAACGTAAGCGTTATTTTCAATTTTCAATAGTGAAAAATATTTATCATACGAAGTTACTGTATAAAGTAAAGCTAATTAAGTTGAAGCAATCATAGAGCTAAAGGAATTTACTCTAACGAGGATGAGGGTAAGAGCTCAGTATTTTCGACTTAAGCGAGCTTTATCGAAATTAGTCTTTTATCGTAGGAGGAGTAACTAGTAGAAAGCCCATATCAAAACTTCGAAACAGAATTCCCATACTTATATGTTTTATTTATTTAAGCATTCTTTTGACAGGGGTCATTAACTCATTCACCTAAAGTATAAATATATAGAATATATGTCGAGTCATAGTAATGAAAATTTAATAGGACATCTGAGGCCTCACATGGACTCTTTTTGGACCTATTCATCATATTATACGGATGATTGGGGACAGAGCAGGAAGTAGTTTGAATTAGTTTTCGTAGAATGTTCTAATGTTGACAGTGACCTTCCTCGTGCTTGAAACAATCTGTATACGAAATTTCATCGTTTTCTGTCAGATGTTTTAGGAGTCTATAAAAGACATACATTCACACACATTACATTCATTTTTATATATAGATTATTTTTCATTATTAATCTATGAAAGTAACGCCTACACTTTTACCCAAAGCTTCGCCCAGAAGTGCACACTGCGTGCTTTTGGTAAGAATTATTCTTCAGCTGATTTGGTGTACATACATTTCATTTACGAAAACAAGTTTAGCCCACCATTGTTTCAAAAAAACTGGCGATACAGCTTTACTTCAAAATAGTGATGTAATTTACTATTATTCTAGATTAGGAAGTACAGTTTGAATTGCATCTACTTCAACTTGGAGAGAAAATGAAGAACATTACCTAGTAGTGAAAATTAACAGTAAAAATCTACGTACGGCACGACAATAAAAAAAAAAGAAAAAGAAAAAAAAGAATAAATAAATAAAAAAAAATCCAAATAACTTTTGATTTCATAGTCGGATCTTCACATTCTGGGACTCAATCTTAATAGTTCGAGGGATCGATCTCAAATGTGCAAATTGATCAGTAAAGACAATATTTTAAGATACAAAATCAGACATATAAGCGTAATTTATCTGGATAAACATACCTTTTTCCGGCGGATTCGGATTTCCTATTCTCAAAATGTAGAGGAGAGCCACAGTCTGAGAAATGTGGCCCTAATTGATTGGTCAGATGAACAGCTGAAAATTTGGATCCCTTAGTGGTAATTTTTCTTTTTGCGTACTTTTTCATATTTGGAAATTTTTTTAAAGCGAAGGGAAATATACTTGCACGCAATTATTAAATTCTTTTATACAATTATAATTTTTAACAAAAAATGATTTTTATAATAATAATCATTTTTTAATATTTTATATAATAGGAGACGAAAATATTTTGAACTGCAAGGTATACAAATTTTTAAGAGTGTAATTTTATAAAGCAGAACACAAAAATTTAGCGAAATCGGTACAATGGTTGCTGAGAATTGGAATTTCAAAAATCATATTTTTGAAAACTAGATGTTTCTATTTAACTATCAGATTTTTAACAATCGAAATCTGGCCACAATACTAAGAATGTGTTACCGAAGAGAAAAGACAAATGACCATTAGAAAGGTCTTGTAATCTAGTTTTCAATTTTAAATTTATCGCTATTTCTATAAGAAACGAAAAACCCAGCAGGCACTATTACAAAAATGAGTCTTATACAATGTGTGTTCTAATTTAACATTATTATATTTGTTTCGTGATTTTAACAGTAAAAGATTTTTCAAACTTATTTATTAGTATTTTTTTTTCTATTTGAAAATACTTTAACGTCGTTTAAAATTACTGGCAAATATAAATCAACAAGGCCAACAGAAATAGTTCCAAGAAAAGTTGCAGTGGATAACATGATTTTTCATGGGAATTGAATTTTGGAATAGGAGAGTAGACTAAAATAACAAAGCAATTCATAAAATCTTTTATTCAAAAGCTTCATGCCATTCGATTTTTTTTGAGCATGCAAATTTTACGTATTATCTTGTTATTTACAATATTTTTATGTGTGAGTATAAAAAATTTGTTTCTTTCTTGTATATATCTGTAATATTCCTTTTTAAGGAATTTACTGTATAAGTTATTAATGATAAACATGTGTACACATGCAAACGAACTGAAGATTTTTTTACAAAGACCTTCGATCGCATTAAAATTGGAGCTGAACTTTGCTTTCTAAACACTTAAATGAAAACATAAATTATCAATTTCCTTTTTTTTGGGTTTTTGTAAATTATTTTTTTTTGCTTTTAACACAAAATTAAATTTGTTTTTATTTCAAATTATGCAATAAATTTTTGGATTGTGATAACGTATGCCGATATTAGTCAAAATATTTGAGGTTTTTTACATTTGTTTTAAACATAAAATTGCTTATTCTTATTGCTTTTCTAGGAAAAAAGATATATTTGTTGTTTTACGATATAAAACTTGTCATACTATTAATTAAAATAAATATTTTGATCTCTCTCCTATTTCTTAGATTTGAAATAGATAGTGCTTATCGCAGTTAAAGTAAAACAGATATGTAAGTTTTCCTTTCTATGATTTCTGATTCTTTTACTGATTCTAATACTCCCCTTACCCCGAAAAAAACCCTGATTCGCTACTATTATTCCTTATTTACACATATAATGTGTTTATTTTTCAAAAAAGTTATTTAATTAGAGTGCGTCATCTATCTAGACCTCAGGGAATTAAAATTTCTTACATAATTTTTTATATTTATTATAGATATATCCATTTTACTGACCTGAAATTTCCCAGGTGACCTGTTTTCAAATTACGAACTGCTTCCGATTTTATTTTTACCTCTTCTGTGGTCACGCTTTCAGATCTCTTGACCAATCTGGGAAATCTCAGATATCTTGACCAGTATGGGTATCAAGGTTTATTTGTTATTAAAATGTTTAGTGTAACATGTGCTTAAATTTTAAATAAGACAAATATGCCATTTTGCTCAATTACGCTATTACTGGATATTAAAACAAATTTTGCAACTTTTATTTGTCCTTGCGTTAGTAAGTAAAGCGTTTTATTGTGAGACAATTAATTTTATTCGTAAGGATTGTTTTTCGCCAAAGTGAAAAGAACTTTAACTGTTAAAAATTTCCTTAATTTTATGGGATACACAGATTTAAAACAGTAAATAATATAATTTAAGGCAAAAACAAATTTGCTTAATAACGCTGTTAATAAACTAAAAGATATCATAATCAAGTAAAGAAGTTCTTACGTTAGAAAGTAAAACCAGCCTTCGCATTCACATGGCACATTTAATTATTCATTAAAATGAACTTTTGATTGCCAATCAGTTTTATTTAACTTTTTAAGCTTTGGCGAAATATTGTTTGCCTTGGTTTTAAATTAATCTAGGCTTGATATAGGCTATTGATATATTCTTCAAATAAGAGTATCCAAACATATAATTTATGTAAGTTCGCTGCATTTAATCGCTTTAGAAGCCCAACTTCACTCTATTAAAAATTCAGATTATTTTTATAAATTTTTTGATATTTCATTTAAAACATATAATATACATTTAGAAAATTAAAGACATGCGTTGAAAATAGATGCAAAATAAAATAAATATTCATCATTAATATTTGGTAACAGAAAGTTTTATTATTAGAGTTTAATAAATTTTAACGCATTGAAATTGGTTAAAAATACACTTGAGGGTGCCCCTTGGCGAAATTGGCGACTTATGATTGGCGCCATTCCTGTTTGCGTGGAACACCGTAGTAACAGGAGTTGCGGCTAAAACATAATGATACTTCAATAAAACATTGGAAAATTTCAACAAACATCGGCCAAAACTTTATAAAATTGCAATAAACACAATGTAAGCAAAATTAATAAACCCAATAAAATGCATTTTGAATCGAAACAAAAATTAATGGAGTAAGCACAGAAAGAAAAGGAAAAAAACAANCGCCGTGGTAACCCACAAACAGGACATTTATATCTATTACTAATTAAACCTTCATTCATACACCAGTCAATCACTGCTTTTTTTCCATTGTTATTCAAATCGTACAGAAACTTAAGATTTATCTTATTTACTATAGTCATTTTTAGGACCAGAAGCAAAAATAACCTTACCAGCTGGTATCCAACGTGGAACTAACGTACCTTATTACATATACCGTTGCATATTACATATACCGTTAAATTACACATACCGTTGAACATTTAAAAATAACGCTAAAATCTAAACCAATCAGAATCACGATTAAGTTTCAACATCGTCCAGCTTGGCGATCAACCGCTATCACAACTTGGCGAGAATCAAGGGGCACCTTCAAATATACCCTGAAATTGTAATGCCGCCATGACGAATAAGAAAACTCAGATTATGTAATAGTTATATTTATGTTTAAAATTACTTTTGATGGTTAAATAAAGTATTTCTTTAATGTTTCCATCTCGCGTGTTTACTTTAGCATTTATACTACAAATTTAATGAGTGTATTGCATTTCTCTCATTACTCAGCTTTCTTCTATTTACTTTTTATTTTACTTTTTTCAGGTTAAAGGAAAAGCACATCCTGTAAAACATCACAAGGTTGGTCATCATCATCGTCATTTCAATAAATGTCGTGAGTTAATTTTTTTGTTGAAGTTATACTTCTTATGCGGCTTCCAACAAGGTTGCGTTAAACGTTTAATGCTACACTTTTATTGGCCAGGAAATCACGTGGTAGGATACAGTTTTCCCTCATTCATTTCCATATTGTTTTGGTTCTCACTAGCATAAAAATAATAAAACTCATAAAAATATTGTTTTTCTATAAATATTTTTCTAGTTTGATTTGATACACATATAATTTAATTGGGTATAATATGAAAAAAGCACAACTACTTCCACTTACTAGGAATAACATTTACCTTTTAGTTTAATTAATAAACTGAGTTTTAAATATGTTTACTAAATTCATAAACTTCGGTAAAACAACAATATAAATTATTTCCAAAGGAACTAGACTAATACAATTCCAACCTGGCGAGTAGCGATTTATAACAAGACACTTCGTTTGATGCTTTTACTTGTTGCTAGAAATCAGGTTCGCAGAAAATGCTGTGTACTAGTTAAATTTAGTAGGAATAACACGATCGGTGACGTATGCTATAGTATACCCAATTGGGTAGTATTTTTTATTTACAAATTTAGTGGATGACAATTGCAAAAAATGAGTGAAAACAATCCCACGGACAATGCGACGGATTTAAGGTTATGTCAAGGTACGTCTCTTGTGAATATCAATTGATTGTTTGGTTTTCTCTTCTGAAATTACATTATGACGCATTCACATTCATTATTAATACAAATACATTTTCCAGGGCGAGACGATGAGGCAACCACAAGCACTGGTTCAAGAGGTCCACGAGGTAAAAAGCACAATATTACCGTGATTACAGAGCGCGGAAGCGAGCGGAGCAGGAAAAAGAGTCGTTGAATAGAACTAGTGATCCTTCTACGACTGCTGATTCTTCTACAATTAACGTCGCAGGTTGCGAAGTTTAACTTCTTCCGCGCGGAAGGACTCCACGCACTATTTTTTTAAAATTTTTTTTATCAGATTCAGTACTATTAATGAACTACAGCCGAAAGTCAAAACGAAACACGTTTTATTAGAGTATAATCACTGAAGAATTATTTAATATATGGTACTTACATTCACAGAACGGGACAAATATGCAGAAAATCAGCATGTAAGAGAAATTCTTTGCAACCATTAAATTACAAAAAAATAATAAAAAAGAAAATGACATAAAAAAGGCAATAAAATTTACGAGGAAACGTGTAAGAAATTGGAAGAAAAAAAATTCTTTCCGTTACTTGTGTACATGTGAGTAATATAATTTTAATACCTTAATACTTTTAAGTTTTACTACGCCGCAAGTTTCGTAGATTTTAAGTTGCTGGTTTTCGAGTAATGCATTTTCTATGTTTCAAAAATGTTTTGAGCTTTGCAAAGCGATTTTCGCACATGAAATATGTTGCTATTTCAATAAGTAACTAATAATTGTTTAATGTAGCATGTAATTATATTTTTAGGATCATAACATGTAAATAGTATTTTGTTTGCAATAAGAGAAACAATAATGAATAGAGAAGAAGTAAAATTCTAGTGCGCCATGTACAAGCAAAAATTTGTTCACTTATTTCTCTGAATGAAAAATCAAAAATCATGCGCAATCTACAAAATATTTTTTATAAAAAATAAACACATAAGTTTTTAAATATGTTATATTTTATCAAAAAAATTTATTCAAAAAAATGAAACAATTACCCAGAATTTAAAAGAATAAAACAAAATCAGAAAAATGCCTGAATGTGATTTTTTATTTTTAAGGAAGCATTGTCAAGTTTAAACTTGTTTTCAAAAACAAGTTTGATTTCGAACAAACTATGATTGAACATAGCGTTAATAGCAAATATCAAAGATTTATCCACAGTTTTTTAACAAGACAAATTTCTATTTCAATTTATAGAAAATAAAAAATTCCTATTTCTTGGTCGTAGTTCGCTTTTTCGATTACGTGTTTTTAAGATGCCTGAAAAACAGTTCTGTGGAGAAACTGGAACTAGCAACGCCCCCTGGCGAGAAACTATATAAAAACTCAGAGGCAGTGAGATAATGTGAACGAACGGTAGAAAGCCTGCAGAGCCATGCAGAGCTCCTTATTTTTTCCTTCTTCATATATGTTTTATATGTTATGTTTGTGAATGTGCTGAGTGCTAACTATAGTCATGTTGTTTAAAATAAAATAAAAGTTAGCTAGCCGTTGTTTTATCCCCCTATGCACCACACGTCACAGTTCTAGTTTATGATCTATTACCGCTCTTTGGGCAAAATTCTAATATTCGTTTTAAAAATTTCCACTCCAAAATAATATACATTAAAATGCATGTATTAAAACCAAACAGAATTTGACAAAATGTTTGCCCCATTTTAACTCTTAACCAAAAACTCTTCTTCTATTTTTCTGAAAGTCACTGTTAGCTCTTGTCCACGGTGCAAAAGTTACGAATTTAATTAGTTTTTCCTACTTAAATTTTGCAGCATGCGGTGTATCTGATTTCGCTGATGAGCGCATTATTAATGGAGAAATAGTTGAAGATTACAGAAAATATCCTTGGATTGTAAGCATTTCTTTTTTGAATGTTTGAAGACATTAATGCTTATAAGCTTGACATTTCTGTTTGTTTATAAATTTTGTTACATTAGTTTATCTGTAGATTGAATTAAATTTTTTGTGTGAATACATATGAAGGGAATAGATATTTTTGTTCAATTTTTAAAGGAAGCTTAAAATGTAAAAGTAAATTAAGGTAACTGAAATAGAAATGAATATATTCAAGAATTAAAAAGTACCCTTGATATTTTTTTAACGAAGACTTAAATAATTTATTTGTTTTAATTATTTTAGTATCAAGGGGAGAAGGAGCAATTACGTACGCTTTTGAGCATGTTTAATTTAAATGAGATACATTGTATATTGGTCGACACGCGCTCACATCGAAGTTTCGTTGCGTTCAGATATAATGAGATTTAATATTTATTTGTTATTTTCTATTTCTTGAATTATTAGAGAGCCTATGAATTTTTTAAACAAAAAAAAAATTTTTTTCCTCATTTTTTCAAAAAAAAAAAAAAAAAAAAAAAAAAAAAAAAAAAAAAAAAAAAAAAAA
>NC_092204.1:30301545-30310094 GCF_043381705.1 Parasteatoda tepidariorum
ATTGGCCGGGAAATCACGTGGTAGGATCCAGTTTTCCCTCATTCATTTCCATATTGTTTTGGTTCTCACTAGCATAAAAATAATAAAAGTATTGTTTTTCTATAAATATTTTTTTAGTTTGTTTTGATTTAGATATAATTTAATTGGGTAGTATTTTTTATTTTCAAATTCGGACAATGCGACGGATTTAAGGTTATGTCAGAGTACGTCTCTTGTGAATATCAATTGATTGTTAGGTTTTCTCTTCTGAAATTACATTATGACGCTTTCACATTCATTATTAATACAAATACATTTTCCAAGGCGAGACGATGAGGCAACCACAAGTACTGGTTCAAGAGGTCCACGAGGTAAAAATGCACAATATTACCGTGATTACAGAGCACGGAAGCGAACGGAGCAGGAAAAAGAGTCGTTGAATAGAACTAGTGATCCTTCTACGACTGCTGATTCTTCTACAATTAACGTCGCAGGTTGCGAAGTTTAACTTCTTCCGCGCGGAAGGACTCCACGCACTATTTTTAAAAATTTTTTTTTTATCAGATTCAGTACTATTAATGAACTACAGCCGAAAGTCAAAACGAAACACGTTTTAATAGAGCATAATCACAAAAAAATCATTTAATATATGGTACTTACATTCACAGAACGGGACAAATATGGAGAAAATCGGCTGGTAAAAGAAATTCTTGACAACCACTAAACTACAGAAAAATAATAAAAATGAAAATAACATAAAAAAGACAATAAAATGTACGAGGAAACGTGTAAGAAATTGGAAGAAAAAAAAATCTTTCCGTTTCTTGTCTACATGTGAGGAATATAATTTTAATACCTTAATACTTTTAAGTTTTACTACGCCGCAAGTTTCGTTGATTTTAAGTTCCTGGTTTTCAAGTATTGCATTTTCTGTTTCAAAAATGTTTTGAGTTTTGCAAAGCGATTTTTGCACATGAAATATGTTGGTATTGAAATAAATAACTAATAATTTTACAATGTAACACGCAATTATATTTTAAGGATCATAACATATAAATAGTATTTTGCTTGCCATAAGAGAAACAATAATGAATAGAAAAGAAGTAAAATTCTAGTGCGCCATGTACAAGCAAAAATTTGATGTAGTTTTCACTTATTTCACTGAATGAAAAATCAAAAATCATGCGCAATCTACAAAATATTTTTTTATAAAAAGTAAACACATAAGTTTTTAATCACGTTATATTTTATTTCAAAAAAATGAAACAAATACCCAGAATTTTAAAGAATAAACCAAAATCAGAAAAATACCTGAATGTGATTTCGATATTTGCTTCTAACGCAATGTTCAATCATAGTTGGTTCGAAATCAAACTTATTTTTGAAAACAAGTTAGAACTTGACAATGTTTCTTAAAAAAATAAAATAAAATAAAAAATCAAATTCAGGTGTTTTTCTGATTTTGTTTTATTCTTTAAAATTCTGGGTATTTGTTTCATTTTTTTAAAATAAAATATAACATATTTAAAAACTTATGTATTTATTTTTTATAAAAAAATATTTTGTAGCATGATTTTCGATTTTTCCTTCAGTGAAATAAGTGTAAACCACATCAAATTTTTTATTTTTATTTTTTTAAGAAACATTGTCAAGTTTAAACTTGTTTTCAAAAACAAGTTTGATTTCGAACAAACTATGATTGAACATAGCGTTAATAGCAAATATCAAAGATTTATCCACAGTTTTTTAACAAGACAAATTTCTATTTCAATTTATAGAAAATAAAAAATTCCTATTGCTTGGTCGTAATAAATAATTTCGCTTTTTCTATTACGTGTTATTAAAATGCCTGAAAAACAGTTCTAGTTTATGATCTTTTACCACTCTTTGGGCAAAATTCTAACATTCCTTTCAAAAATTTCCACTCCAAAATAATATACATTAAAATGTATGTATTAAAACCAAACAGAATTTGACAATCTGTTTGTCCCATTTTAACTCTTAACCTAAAAGTCTTCTTCTATTATTCTGAAAGTCACTGTTAGCTCTTGTTCACAGTGCAAAAGTAACGAATTTAATTAGTTTTTCCTACTTAAATTTTGCAGCATGCGGTGTATCTGATTTCGCTGATGAGCGCATTATTAATGGAGAAATAGTTGAAGATTACAGAAAATATCCTTGGATTGTAAGCATTTCTTTTTTGAATGTTTGAAGACATTAATGCTTATAAGCTTGACATTTCTGTTTGTTTATAAATTTTGTTACATTAGTTTATCTGTAGATTGAATTAAATTTTTTGTGTGAATACATATGAAGGGAATAGATATTTTTGTTCAATTTTTAAAGGAAGCTTAAAATGTAAAAGTAAATTAAGGTAACTGAAATAGAAATGAATATATTCAAGAATTAAAAAGTACCCTTGATATTTTTTTAACGAAGACTTAAATAATTTATTTGTTTTAATTATTTTAGTATCAAGGGGAGAAGGAGCAATTACGTACGCTTTTGAGCATGTTTAATTTAAATGAGATACATTGTATATTGGTCGACACGCGCTCACATCGAAGTTTCGTTGCGTTCAGATATAATGAGATTTAATATTTATTTGTTATTTTCTATTTCTTGAATTATTAGAGAGCCTATGAATTTTTTAAACAAAAAAAAAATTTTTTTCCTCATTTTTTCAAAAAAAAAAAAAAAAAAAAAAAAAAATCTAAGCTACAAAAAATTATTTAAACAAAGTAAATTACGCAAAATGAGAAGTTTAAAAATTCGCTATTACCACCAGTTTTCAAATTTTTCAGTTTGCAGAAACATGATATAAAAGTATCTAATTAACACGTACAGATGTATGGCACTAAATGTCGAAAGAAAAACGGAAACATAACTTAAGAAAGATGCACAAATAAATATTATCAAACAATGATATTTTAAATACGTGATTCGAAACTCGGGTGTAGTAATAGCATTGTATAGAATCGCGTAGAAAAACAGCGAGATGATTGAGAAAAAAAAAATTTACAATGAAATTAACCCGAATAAATAGCGTTAATAAAAGATTATTTAAATGCCTTACTAAAAATTTTCGTAATAAAATAATGGCAACAGAAGTTGAACCAAAATTAAATCCACCTGGAAAAATATCACAAATCCTGCCGAAAAAATGATTGAAAAAACACGTTCACGCCGAGAAAAGTGAAAATACTGGTACGGGAAAAGAGAAAATACTGGTAGAAGAACTATTTCAATATTAGATAATGTTCGGGGGAAGTTAATCTATTCTCAACAATAACAATTCACTGTAAGGAAATTTATCACGGCGAAGAAGCAATTCAATATAAAAATTGCATCCGTTAAAAACAATTGGTAGTTATGGATTTTTATTATTCCCGGGAAAAAAACTAAAAAATGAAATTTATTGTTATCAGTTTTTACGTCGGTGCGCTGCCAAGATGAGACAATCTAGCTGACCCACCGGTGGGTCACCCCGTCGTGAACGTGTTAAACAATCATTCAGATTACGATTTATGATGTAATATCATACTATATATATCGCGATTTTAAAAACAATTTATAAATTGGTAGTTTTAAATACAAAGAAAATCGCAACGTCATTCAGATTTGCGATGACAAAGCGACTCGAGAAGTTATTACTGAACTTCGAGCATAGTATTAAAAAATATTGAGTTTTTTTTAAGGTCATGCGTAATTTCGTAGTTATAACCGTTGAAATAGCGATTGAGAGAAACAACATAGATTTACAATAGAATCTGAGTAAATTGAACGAATCAAAAAGTGATGACTCAAATGAGCTATTCAAAATTTTCGACTCTTTTTTTAATTTTAAAATAATAAAAAAATCATCGTGTTCAGATAAATTATATCAAATATTATCAAAATATTATACATACATTTATTTTACTCTAAGAAATATGAATTTCTTTGTTGATTTTCATAAAACCATGACCAGAAAATAAGGAATTTACTTTTTAGGTCGGTATAATCTTTGATAAATCGACGAGACCATGGGGAACATGCGGTGGAGCTTTAATTTCCCCAACATTTGTGTTATCGGCAGCTCATTGTTTTCGCAGCAACTACCAGTAAGTGATAGGAATTCTACTCACTAAATGAAATCCTTATGGTTATCATAATTTTGACGCAGAAATTTAATTAAACATATTTTTCATATTTTTTTAATTAATTTTATTTATTTAGGTCCAAATAAGTTTAAAATATTATATTTAACATTTTAATAATTTTATTTATGAAATACAGCCTGAAATAAGGTTTCTTTTTCTGCGTTAAAGGTAAAATCTTACGAAAACGGCTCACATTCAAACAATAATTTTTTCAATTTGCGGTTATTCAGAGCTAAGAGAAATAGTTATTTATCATTGAAATTTCCTTAGTTTGCAAAATCATTTTTAGATGAATTTTTGAATACGAATGAAAATTTTTTTTTAAACTACTTTCTTAGAATTTTATATTTTAGTTTAAATATAATTCCAATTATCCAAAAAATTTTTTTATCAACTATCAGAATGTGTTTTATAATTAAATAATAACAATATATATTTTCGCTTGTAATTAGAGCGACAGAAAAAATAAATATGTAAGCGGGAAACCGGTGTCCCATCAGCGTCAAAAGGATTGAAACCTTAATTAAAAACTATGTGTAATTAAATTAATTATTGAGTTATGTTAATTTATATTACGAAATCAGACCGAGAAAATATAATTTCCCTTAGTAAGTACAAAATTAATCGGCAGATTTTGAAACTTGACTATCCCCAAAAAATTCGAGGAGCACAATCGGAAAATTATAGTCTTAAGAGTTAAGTTTGGTGAAATGAATAAAATATTGGTTATATGAATGAATTTTTTTAATAAACATGTATATTTCCAATATGCTTTTTATTTAAAATTAAATTGGCTATTTTCTCCTCCATTGTGTGATTCGTATCTTATTTCGAGAAGAAACGAAATTCCTGTCAAGTTTGATATACCAGCTAGTACTCTATCAACAATAATCAAAAATCGAGAAGTTGTGGAAATTTTTTTTAAACAATAAGAATGCGAAAAAAAAGTTGAAAATGTATTCTTCCGGATGTGGACGAATGCATTAAGAAATGGTTTACTCAATGCAGAATCTAAGGAATCCCTATCAGTGGACAGGTGATGCAAAGAAAAGAGGAAGATTTCGCTAAAGAACTTGGACATGGTGAACATTTTAAATGCAGCAATGGATGGCTCGAAAGTTTCAAAAATAGACTTTACATTGTTTTTCGAAAACTTTGTAGTTAAAGTGAATCTGTCCTGGAAAGTGTGCGTGAATGATGGAAAAAAGACATCCCTGCTGTAGCGAAAGGATACGAACCGAGGTATGTTTGCAATGCAGATGAAACAGGACTATTTTATCAATGCTTACCTGACAAAACTGCCATTTTAAAGGATGAAGAATGTAGCGGTGGAAAGCAAAGCAAAGTTCGTTTGACGTTGCTCTTAGCTGCCAACGAATATGGATCAGAGAAACTTCCTCTTACTCATTATAGGACGTTCGAAAAACCTCGATGCTTTGTTAAAGTTAAATCTGTCCTTTCAAGTTCAAAGCCAACAGGAAAGCTTAGATTACAAATGAAATATTTGGCGATTGGCTTAAATCTTAAGACAAATTAAATTATTCTCTTCGTAGATAACTGCACGGCACATATCAATCTGCCTAATTTGAAAAATAACACTGTAAAATATTTTCCTGCAAGCACTACCTCAAAACTGCCAATGAATCAAGGGATAATTTGGAGTTTCAAAGTGAACTACAGAAAGCAGTAGGTACGCAGACTTGTAGATGCCATTGATGAAGAAAGTTCTGTTCCAAAAATGCGTTGGATGCTAACAGGATGACTGATTATGCCTAGAGTAATGTGTCTCTGAAAACTATCCAAAATGGTTTTAAAAAGTCTAGTTTTTAGAATAGCTGTAAAGATGATGAAGGGGGGGGGTTGACGACATCAGTAAAGAAGAAGGAACTGTTGTCTATGAAAATGCAGGGCCAGATTTGCAATAATGGAATGCAATAAAGACGGGAATCATAGTTGACAATCATTTTGAAGATTTTATACAAGTGGACAACTGCCTGGCAACGTGTGGACCATTGACAAATCATAGATAATGACAAAGGAATATCAAATGAAGGTGAAGAAGCTGAAGATCAAATTGATGAACTAAAAGAGAGTTCAAAACAGGGAGAAAAAGCTGTAGAACTCCTAACTTTTCTTGCATCCTAGGAAAATGTCAGTTATGAGGGATTTGATGCTTTTTCAAACATTAAAAGATATATAGAAGAAAAGAAGGCTACACGTCAAAAATCTTTGAATTATTATTTTCAGTGTTAAAGGTATGTTGAAATTTTTATGAAAATAGATGTATGTGGTATTATTAATTTGTAGAAATGCCTGTATTTCCTACTAAAAATATTTAAGCACATTTAATATATATGTATATATACGCACACACAAAATAAATCTAGCTCCTAATGCTGCCGATTATCAAATATTTTAGAAATCCATTTATATCTGTTTTTTTGTTGTTGAGAGAGAATTGGTTGGTTACCGAAAATTAAATTTCCAACAGAACCATGCTTCTATTTACGTTACAAAATCTTTTCGAGTTCGTAAGTATGAACTCTGGAGAACAGGGGTGTACGTCAGGAATGTCCTGTCTTTTTACGTGACCTATATTCCCAAGAGAACTTAGGAGCTATCCTCAGAAGTATTGTATACGGCAAAAATTGTCAGTGGCAGAATTGATGGCAGTTGTCCTTTAAACGTTGCATAATATTAATAATAATGTCTTCCGGTTATAATAAATGTTACGTAGCATTATATATTCTAAATCGTTTTTAAACATGAAGGACATATAAACTACAATCAGAATCGGTGTTTTTTTTTATTTCAGGGTTAAAAGCTTACCCTTCCTTTATTACATATTCGATGTCTTTTCCTGTCCAAATAGAGCAGAAAGTCAGTTACACCCAGAAGATATGTGTTTAGTTGTAGACGTTTTCAATAAAAGTGTTTGGTTCTCATTGGGTTTCATTGTATCAGGTTATGGAGGAAAATCAATGTGGCTTTATTTAATTGAGACAAACTGTATAGTGAGGTACACACATTCATATCGAGGTTTCGTTTATAATACGTAAGCTTATAATATCAATAAATATGTATTTCTTTTATATTAGAGATTTAAAGTGCTTAATGACTCCTGTCAGGTGCAAAGAATCTATAAAAGAGAAAAACCTACGAATTGGATTATTAGGCAAAAATAAATATCAGCCTGCTAAAACAGTACTAGTCAAACGTATCATTATTCATCCTGAATATGATTTCCGTAGGAAGAGTAATGATGTAGTCCTTTTAAAACTACAGCATTCCATTCCTTGCACACCGTACAGTAAACCAATTTGTGTCAATCCACCTAAAAGTATTCTTACAGTGGGCAAGATAACGCACATTGCTGGCTTTGGTGCAATGCAAATGTTCAGTAAGTATAATGGTTTAGTTCTCCTTAAACCTATCTTTCATACGTAAAATTTAGCAATTGTTTTAAGACTGATTTAAATATTTTGAATTAATTATGAATATTTCTGTTTGATTATTTCTCTTTTTATTGTTTCATAATGAGATTTCTCTAAATTTGTCATGAAAAAATTACAGAAAAGAGTTCAAGTGAAGTTTTCGAAAAACATTAACAGACCCTTGTTTTAAGTATTATATAAAACTCATACATACCTGCCAACTTTTAATCCCTTCCATTATGATTTTTCCCAGTGGTATTAAAATGGAATAAAAATTTAATTTTTAAGCAAAAAAATACGTTGTATTTGAAAAAGCTTAAGCTGCCTACCACGACGACGACGACGATCTGGATTTGTTGAGATACCTGCCCGCGGCAGCGGGCACCTGACCTCTTCATCTGAAAATGCGCCCTAAGGCAACGGTGACTAATGGCGTGAAATAAAAATGGAATTCCACAGATGAAAATCTGTGGTCGTCTTGGTTGGAGTATCTCCGAGTCTAGGTCTTGGGAGCCGGGAGAAGGGAATGGATCAGTGAAACTAAATCCTCGTCTTTCAAGAGTTCTTGCAGTTCCTTAACAATTCTCAGGAATCTAGTGGCTGAGCTGGTGGCACTCCGATGATCTTTCCTTTTAGGTGCGAATTTTCTCTTGGGCCTGGATGGGCAGCCTGAAAAACAGGCTGTGTGGTCTTGCTTGCAATTCACACAAGTCGGAGGCTCGCTCAGGGGCTTCGTGCATAGGTAGGAATAATGCGCTCCTGCGCATTTCATGCACGCTGGGCTATCTGTGCAGTCCTTCTGGGTGTGGCCAAATCCTTGGCACTTATAGCACTGGATTTCGTATCGGCCTCCACGAAATCTCTCTACCCGGATGGGTGTCTCCAGTAATCGGTCAAGTTTGAAGATCTCCCGGTGTTTGGGAATGTCGGTCAGAATAACCAGAAAGAGGGGGAGGAGCTTGTAATCCTGGCCACGCCTCCTTCTCATCTGCTC
>NC_092204.1:30311021-30338228 GCF_043381705.1 Parasteatoda tepidariorum
TGTGTGTGTGTGTGTATGTATATTTGTGTGTATGTATGTATATATGTATATCATTATCAAGCATTGTCGATTCAAAAGACTTAACAGTATATAAATTTAGGCATATTGAAAAGTTAAAAAAATTAATTGGAACAAATTAATTTTAATCAAACTTTTAAGGTTTTTGCATTTATAAGAATTAACTTTTTGCCTTTTATGTAAAAAGTTTTGTTGATTGATTATTTTTTCCGATATGCTGATTATAAATGAAAATGTCTAAGTTATCATGAAATTTTGTTTAGAAAGTAGAGATTAAAATTTAACGTAAACAGTTGTCTCATTAAAGTTTATAAGTATGGGGTTTTAGTATTTTAATACGTTTTTATTTAACTGTTTACGAATTTATCAGAGTACAATCTTCCAAATGAAATTTTGACCACTATGCTAGCTAGAGATCTCAAATTTTTACAGTAGCGTTGTGCTTAATGTCAATGAAAGTCTTAAGTCTGTCTGAATCACTGCAACAAAAGTTATAACGATATCAAAATAAATTTATCACCAATCGAAATTCCGACCATTTCCCAAATAGCTCATATTTTAACCAGAAGCTCTGTGTTAGATAATAACACACTATGTACCCCTGTCACCTAAAAAATTTAAAATTCACTGACATTTCGATTCTGTTTCTTCATCTCTCAGAGCATTCAAAAGAACTTCGTGAAGGTACTTCACGTATTGTTGACAGTAAAGAATGTTCCTTTCAGTATCCCAACTTCTTACCTTCAAGGGAACTTTGTTTAGTGACAGATAAACGTTCAAAGGCTTGCAAAGTACGTATCTTTTTTTATTTTTTATTTCTTCTTCCAAATAACAACATAAAACAAATATTTCAAATAGTAATCTTATTTTTCTTAAATTTACTTTCTCTTCACAGTTGCCATTCCGTAATTACAAAAACTTATGTGCAAGCTCTAATATTATAAAAAAAAAAAGTAAAAAAAGAAAGAAACTCTGCTAGGTAAGCCTCTAAAAATGCTTGAATAGGAAGCCTATCATTCCTGAGTCGTTTTCAGCAGTTGAAGCAGATTCTATCCTGTTAAATTATAAATGGCAGTCTAAACTGTTGAGACTAACAGCTTATCTTATTAAATTTTAAATCCTATTTCAAAGCTGTTGAAAATAGTGGGTTTATCATTGTTTACTTTCAATACATTTTTCTTGTATATTAATTAGGAGTTATTATTTTGAAAACCAAAAAAAAATCTAAAATTTTGATAGTTGCATTTTTTAATAGGCTTGATTTTTTCAAGGGTGAAGTAGATAAGAATAAATGAATGCTAGTTTAAGCCTCCAAAAAATTTTCTCATCCCTGTAGAAAATTTCAAAGTTCAAGGTCATTTCTTTAAAAGTTAAGTATAGGTATGTTTAATGGTGTTTTTATAAAGGTAACAATACCCAAAAGTTTCTTTTTGCTATATTATTAGTATATCGCTGTCCAGGCATGGAAAGGCAGTCATATCCATGGGGCTTTGTTTCTTTTCAGAATTCTGCACTGTCAAAATTAGTGAAAAATTCTGTTTTCTACGTTTCACCGTACTTCTTCGTTATGCAAAAGCACAGCAAAAAACTGAATTTCAACTTTTCACTGAACAATTCTTATTGAATTTTAAAATTCTCTATTAGCACCTGCTTTGTGCTAATGGAGCACGTTCCCCATCATTTTCCTGGGTTATTAAAACTTTCAGCCATAATCAAACTTTCAAGAATCTTAAAACTGCATTTTTTAATTCAGCTTTTCTCAAAATATCATCTGCGCTCTGAAAAACTAGATCTAGGATCTTGTTGGTAAATGTATCACCTAAAACGTGGAAATGAAAAAAAATCAATGGCACCTTGTGCCATTTTCCAGAGAAAAAACTACCGAAGTTACATATAAATCTTACGTTTGAATTCACATCCCTCATCCTTTTTGAGACAGTAAGGATTGAGACAAAAACATATTTTCCTAATCACTATTTTTATTTTTAGTTTTCCTTTTAAAAATACAACATAATTTTGCTTATTTTATTTGTTTTTAGATTATGCACATACACCGAGCATAAATCCATTCCTACGTTAGATAAAGTTCCAGGACTGCGAATTTAACTGTAGGACATAAAATATAAGATTAAATATTACGATTAAATATTAATATTTAATCTTAATATTTAATCTTAATATTTAATCTTAATATTTAATCTTAATATTTAATCTTAATATTTAATCGTAATATTTAATCTTATATTTTATAATATTAAGATGAAATATTAAGATGAAATATTAAGATGAAATATTAAGATGAAATATTAAGATGAAATATTAAGATGAAATATTAAGATGAAATATTAAGATGAAATATTAAGATGAAATATTAAGATGAAATATTAAGATGAAATATTAAGATGAAATATTAAGATGAAATATTAAGATGAAATATTAAGATGAAATATTAAGATGAAATATTAAGATGAAATATTAAGATGAAATATTAAGATGAAATATTAAGATGAAATATTAAGATGAAATATTAAGATGAAATATTAAGATGAAATATTAAGATGAAATATTAAGATGAAATATTAAGATGAAATATTAAGATGAAATATTAAGATGAAATATTAAGATGAAATATTAAGATGAAATATTAAGATGAAATATTAAGATGAAATATTAAGATGAAATATTAAGATGAAATATTAAGATGAAATATTAAGATGAAATATTAAGATGAAATATTAAGATGAAATATTAAGATGAAATATTAAGATGAAATATTAAGATGAAATATTAAGATGAAATATTAAGATGAAATATTAAGATGAAATATTAAGATGAAATATTAAGATGAAATATTAAGATGAAATATTAAGATGAAATTTTAAGATGAAAGATTAAGATGAAAGATTAAGATGAAAGATTAAAGATTAAGATTAAAGATTAAGATTAAAGATTAAGATTAAAGATTAAGATTAAAGATTAAGATTAAAGATTAAGATTAAAGATTAAGATTAAAGATTAAAGATTAAGATGAAAGATTAAGATTAAAGATTAAGATTAAGATTAAAGATTAAGATTAAAGATTAGGATTAAAGATTAGGATTAAAGATTAAGATTAAAAATTTAGATTAAAAATTAAGATGTCATTTTCCGTAATAATTGTGATAATAAAAAAATAGTCTAGCGTTTTCAGTACTATATTGTATCTATCTGACGCTAAATAATATAGTTTTCTTACCTGATTAATGTTATTTTTTTTCTTCTAATTTTCATACCTTTTATGTTTTAGGGTGATTCTGGAACTTCGATGTTCCTTCAGCATAAACATAAGTTTTATAGCGTGGGAGTGGTCTCTTATGGTGATCTTTTTTGCAGCCTTAAGAATCCTTCTGTGTTCATGAGAACCGATGCCTACTTTCACTTCATCAGAGAACACGTCAAAGACCTTCCAAAGCAGCCTCACGGATAACCTTCCATTATTGAGGTTGATGAGTAGAATCCTTCTGGTTTTATTTCTTTGGAGGACAGAAATTATTTTCAGTTTATTTTGTCCCGAATTTTAGTTTTGACTCGAGAATATTAAAATGTGATTTAATTCTACTTTTAGTGAGTCTTTATTTTGTTCTTTGCTAATCAGCAAAAAATAAAATAACAAAATACAAAAATTATTATAAAATACTGGATCGATTAAAATAACATGGTAGTTTTTTGAATATAATTTAAATATAACTGTTGACTTAAAAGTAGTTATTTCAAGGTTATGACTTATGCAAAATAAGTTTAAATTATACAATGACAAGATAGTTATGCCCAGTGACTCGAAATTTTCGTGATATTTTAGAAAAACAGGTGTTCGGTTCAGTTGGATTAGTCAAATTGATAATAAAGTATCGAGCGTAGTTTAACGGTAAAGGGGTTGTTCTGTTGTTTTTGTCATGGTGTGCGGAACTGAACACTTTGCTACTTTCAGTCATAGAAAACATTGACCACTTCCACTCTTAGCGGCACCTCCCACCACGGAGTCCAACTAAAGAGGATGCAAAAAATAGAAAGAAATCTGTTAACACTGATGATGACCAATAACTATACGCTAGCGAATCACCCCTGAAGCAGTGTGGAAGCACTTAGCGAGGTGCCCAGTACTGTTTGTCTAAGATAGGTACTCTGCCAGACATTCGTCTGGAGCTGTGGCGGTGACTATGGTATGATTATTTCAAGTAGGGGTGTGGGGTCCCTCTTAGGGACTGGTTTCGGCGAGAGAAAAGGAGACCTCTTCATCGAAGCTACCCTCCTTAAAATGCCCTCTTCTTGTTTCCATAGCACCAGACTGCCGCAGACTTAGTGGCGGTCAGAGTACCTATCTTAGACAAACAGTAAGTGACTCTGGGCTTGACCTAGCAGACAGACAACAGTCGTGACTATCAGGGTGATGTATACAGGCCAATATATACATTCCGTTTACCTGAAGTAGGGGTCAAAGCAGTGTGTTGGGGTAGGAAGATTCACAGGATCAACTTTTCCAAGGACACGGGTCTCCACTCAGGGCGAACACGTGGGTGGTCTCTTCTCATCATTGTCCGATACAAGAGAGTGGTAATCGAACACAGACAAAAAGAGTTCACCAGTAAATTTGGCAACCATGACGAGAGGAAAGAGAAGAAAAGGGAGAGGCCAGATCACTAGGGCAACCCGGGGGGGGGGAATCCTAGTGTTTACCTAAGGAAAGTAAACCCCAAGAGAGGTCCCTTCCGGAAATAAAATAAATAATTATAAAAATTCTGATAAGAAGTTGGATTCTTCCTTCCCTCTGCAATTAAACTAATTTTGACTAAGCTTAGAATCATTTTAGTTTTAGAAGCAATTTGTTAAGCTCTTTCTTCAAATTTCAATGAAAAAGTAACGCCTACACTTTTACACAAATATTAACACCACACAGAATAGAGTGCGTTTTGAATTTGATCCATTTCATTTTTCAAAAGCAGCTCAGGCCACCAAGATTTAAATAAATATCGGCGACTCGAACCTTCGTAATTACTACTAAAGAATTTTACCTGATCCTGATAGAGTTAGTTTATAATAATTATTGTTTTATCTATTAAAATACTTTTAATTTTAAAACTGGTAGATTTAAAATATAAATAACTGGATTATTTCGATTGTTTGGGTTATCTTTGACACACACGTGCTTCCAAATAATTTGTCTTCAAATGTTAAAAACAGGACTTCTTTACTCTTTCATATATGTGGTGACAACTCAATGCTATAATGTCAGGATTTCTTTATAAAATGTATCGCAATTAGATTAGATTTAATATCTTAAGAAAAAATTCAGTTTGTTAGTAAAGAAAACGTTAGGAACAAAGGGAAAGAAACAATTCTTACGCCCTTAAAAAAAAAAAAAGAACAACTTCACAATAAAGAGTTCGCGATAGAATAGAGCCTTTTTTAAAAAAAAGAGCAGTTTATCATACCCTTCTGAAAAGTCTCAATTGAATGCATTCTTGTGAGAATATCGAAGTTTCAAAATTTTAACAACTTATACCATATGTAATTAATTATATTTTCGGAAAAGAAAATTTCTACCATTTCATCTGCAAACCAGTTTGACCTCTTCACTGTTGAAGTGTAAAGGAATATTACAAAATATATTTTACCGTTTACCTCTTCTTATAACTAAGTAAAGGAATATAAATATTTCAAATGTTACATTGCACCTTAAGTAGGAATAATCAGACATATTGTAGATTATGGTCAATTTAAATAATGACTAGATTTAATAATTATTTAGAAAAAAAATTACATTAAAAAAGAAAAAAAAAAAACGAATTTACGAAAAAAAAGCGAATATTTAAGTATATTGCAATACTTTATTAAATTGCAATTTTTAAATTATTTAATTATGTAAACCACTCAAAATAAATAATTATTGGAAAGACTCTAACATTAAATATAAAAAATGAATAATCCTTTGAGATAAATTTCAAAACTATAGAAAAAAAACGCAAAAAATTAAAGTTATCGAATGTTTTACCTTAACATAAAACGATAAATTAAAATACACATAAAAGCGTAACTAAACATATATAAAAATAAATGCTTATAATAGAATGCGATTTTACTTGTTTACTACGCTGTCATAAATTTTGCCATGTATACCAAAGTACACATACGTGCAACTGCATGTTCTTGTCAATATTATTTTAAAATGTTAGGTAATCTTCTGTTTATGTGGAATTCTACCTAAATAGCATTTTGTATTTATTGGAATTACCTAAATAGCTTTTTGTATTTATTAAAGTCTTCTGCATTTATTGGAATCACCAAAAAGCTAAAACGCCTACTAATGTTTCAGTTAGGGTGGAACTACAAACTCCCTTCATAGGGTGTTTTTAGAAGAACTCTATGGAATATTCATTGCCTTGAAAATTTGAGTATAAAGTGGGCGTTACTTTCAATTTATAGTGAAAAATATTAATTATAAAAGATTATTGAATAAAGTGAAGTTGTTAAAGTTGAGGCGATTAGAGAGAAATGAGGAATTATCGGAAATTCAATGCAAATAACTGAAATGATCTGTATTTATTGGAATCCCCAGAAAGATTAATCGTACACTAATGTTTCAGTAAGGGCAGTTTATAAATTTTCTTATAGGCTGTTTTTAGAAGTAAATGAATATCATTCTTTAATAGTGGAAAACGATAATTATAAAAAACTAGGAGGCTCCGCCCCCTGCTCGCTAACGCTCGCCAACCCCCGAGAATTGCTACGCAATCCTATGTGGTTCACGCCGTGAACCATGGCTCGCTGCGCTCGCTCGCCAATGAACACAATGTTCTAGCACAAAGACATAATATATTATCATCAAAGACATAGTATTTTATCATCAAAGACATAGTATTGTACTTATGTAGAAGAATTCTACCAATGTTCTTATTGGCTTTTAAAAAAGTATATTAGCTATTTAGATTGTACATGGTGAAAAAATCAAAACATTAGCTAAATAAGAAACATATTAGCAAAATAAATTATCAAATATTGCTTCACTAATATTCTGCATTTTAAAGCGTGAAAATTCAATGCATAAATAAACGCGAAATATAAAAAAATTCAATGCATTCAATACAAACACTTAAACGTTTTTTAGACGTTTAGGTAGCTCCCAGTAGAAAAATATCAATTCAACAGCGGCCTTTTAAAGCATTCTCACTTCAATTAATTAATTAATTCCTAATTGAGTTTAAATTAAATATTGTCATGTTTTTAGTGCATGAATCTGAATTGAACAACCTGATAATGCTCACTCTGGTTATTGTTTCCGTTTTTAAAAGCGCTATATGTTGAGCCAGCTTAAATTAAATATTATCATTTTTTTAGGGCATGAATCTGAATTGAACAACCTGATAATGCTCACTCTGGTTATTGTTTCTGTTTTTAAATGCGCTATATGTTGAGCCAGCTCATGTGACATTTGTCATGTGACATTTTCAGCAGTAATCATTGGTCGATTTTCTAACGTTGCCATTCGGGGAGTTGTAATGAGGGTTTTTTTGGTGCCGTGTAAGAGAAATATATATATAGATTATTGCATAAAGTAAAGCTATTAAAATTGAGGCGATCAGAGAGAACAACGGATTAAGTTTAACGATGATGAGGGGAACAGTACTTTCGGCTTCTGTGCACTTCATCGAAATTGATCTTTCAACTTAGATGTAAAGTACTAGAAAGCCTACAGAAAAACTTCTAAACAGAAATTCTTTTACCTGTATATTTTATTTATTCTTCTGAGAGGTATCATAAACTCATTCATCTGAACAGTAAATGTATGGAATATGTGTCGAATCATAGTCATGAACATTTAACTGAACACCTGAGGCCGCACACGGCTCTTTTCCCACTCATATTACACGGATGATTGAGAGAATAGGAAAACGTTGAAAATGAAATGCATATAGTTTCACTTGGAGAGAAAATAAAGGAACACGTTGCCCAGTAGTGAGGATTAACAGTAAAAATCAGTAGACGGTAGGCTTAAAAAAATCACCCCGACTAACGTTTGATCTAATAATCGGATCCTCACATTCTAAGACTCAATCTTAATAATTCAAGGTATTGACCTGAAATATGTAAACTGATTAGTGCAGACAATATTTTAAGATACAAATCAGACATACAATGACGTTTTTATGAGTATACATACCTCTTTTTTCGACTGATTCGGATTTCTTACTCCCAAAATGCAGAGAGGAGTCACAATCTGGGATATGTGGTCCTAATTGTTTGGGCAGAAGTAGGGTCAAAAGTTTGGACCCCTTAATGCTCATTTGTCTTTCTGCGTATTTTGTCATATCTCAACTAATTTTTAATATACTTACACGCAATTATAAAATTCACTTATACAATAATAGTTTCTATCAAAAATCTATTTTTAATAACAATTGTTATTTTCTGTTACTTTATTTAATTAGAGTCGAAAATATTTAGAACTGCAAAGCATATATTTTTAAGAGTGTTATTTTATAAGGTTAAATACAAAATTTGAACGAAATTAGTTATTAGTTCCTGAGAAATCGAGTTTTATGTATCTGATTTTTTAACATTCGATTTCTCTGTTTAACTATCTGATTTTTAATTATTGAAATCTTTAGGGAATTGACTACAATTCTACGAATTTTTCATCGAGGAGAAAAGTCAAATGAACATTAGAAAGAATATAGGATCCAAAATCTTGTTCTTAATTTTAAATGTATCATTATTTTTATAACGGAGCGAAAATAACAACAGTCACTATTAAACAAATGAGTCTGAACAGAATCTATGATCTAGTTCTAGGTAATTCAAAATACGTATACTTGTTTCGTGATTTTGAATAAAAAAGATTTTTTAATGTTATTTATGTATTTTTTAAGCGAATATACTGAAACGTCAGTAGCAAATATGAATCAACAATGCCGACAGAAATAGTTCCAAGAAAATTATAAAAACAATGAAAAAAATTGGGGTTGAGGATTTTTAACGAAAGTGCATTACAATGGATAATATGTTGTTTCGCTGGAAATGAATTTTGGAATAGGAGAATTGAATAAAACAACAAAACAATTTATAAAATCTTTTATTCAAAAGTTTCATGCCACGAAAATTATTTAAACATGTAAATTTTACGTATTTCCTTGTTATTAACAATATTTTCATGTGTGAGTAGACAAAAAGTTGTTCCTTTCTTGTATATATCTATAATATTCATTTTTAAGATATTTTTTATATAAATTACTAATGATAAAAAGTGTACACAAACAAACGAACTATATCTTTTTTCTAAAGACCGTTGATCGTTTTAAAATTAGAGCTGAACTTTACCCTCTAAATAATTAAATAAAAACATTTCCTAATTTCCCTTTTTTTCTTGGGTTCTTGTAAATTATGTTTTAGTTTTTTACACAAAATTAATCTTGTAATTACTTAAAAATAATAAAATTGATTTTTTGGATTGAAAACCTATGCCTACATTAGAGAAAGTATTTCAGCTTCTTCAGATTTGTTTTAAACATAAAACCGTTTATTCTCATTGCTTTTCCAGGGAAAAAGATATATTTGCTTTTTTACGATATACAACTTATCATAACTATTAAATAAAATTAATATTGTGATCTTTTTCACATTTCTTAGATTTGAAATAGTCCTTATTGTAGTTAAAGCAAAACAGATTTGTAAGCTTTCTTTTGTGATTTCTGTATTATTGTATTCGGAAATCAATTCAAGCATTTACTCTCTTTCTTCTTCCTTGTCAGGGCAACAGCCTCTTGCATGCTTCAACAGCTGACAAACGCCAGAGCCTCTTATCCATGGAAACTCCCAATTTCTAATATTTAGGGTTTTCAAATCATTTTCGATGTTGTTCAGCCATCTAAAAGGGGGTCTGCATCTGGTACGTGACCCCTAGGGGTTCTTAAAGGTGACTATTCTTATGGTGCTATTTTCAAGGCCTCTCCATAGATGGCCCAGCCATATCAGCCTATTACTGCCAATTATTTGTGAAATTTGGGACTGCTTGTTGAGTCGGTATAGCAAGAAGTTATATCTGGTTCGTCTTTTCTTGAATTGCGCCAAAGATGGTTTTGAGGATCTTTCTTTCAAAAGTTGACAGTTTTTACAGTTGAAGACGAAAATTTTATGAATTTTGTCTTATCTTCATTAATAGCAAGACTCATATTTGTGGCAGCTGCTGCGAGAGCTCGAAAAGCCTCTTTGACATCCCTTTCTGACCTTCCAATTATATCGATGTCATCAGTATTGGCCAAAACTTGAAGAGACCTATTCCAGAGAGAGCCTCTTCTTTCCAATACACTATCTCGGATACACTTCTCCAAAGCAATGTTAAAAAGTAAGCAAGCAAGGGAATCACATTGACGCAAGCCTCTCTCAGTTACAAAGGGTTCAGAAAGATGGTTTTAAATTTTAGTCCGGCTCCTCACATTATTGAGCGTAGCACCGGTAAGGTTAACAAGCTTTACAGGTATACCGAACTCACTCATTGCCTCATACAGCTTATCCCTCTTGATGTTATCATAGGCAGCCTTGAAGTTTATAAATAAGTTAAAAGTCTTGATGTTATATTTAGTTTTTTTCTCCAGGATTTGTCTTAGAGTGTGGATTTGGTCAATGGTGGACCTTTGAGATCTAAATCCACATTGGTAGTTTCCAACCACTTTATCAGCAAAAGGCTGGAGTCTAAGTAAAAAGAATATTGGAGAAGATTTTATGTATGCCATATTGAGTAGGGTAATGCCTCTGTAGTTAGGACATTCAGGTTGGTCTCCTTTTTTAAAGATGAGGCAGATAGAGCCTTTTTCCCATTCAATGGGCAATTTCTCCATGTCCCAAATTTTAAGCATGATCTAATGGATAGCATTAATAAATTCAGGTTCATCAACCTTAAAAAGTTCAGATGGAATACAGTCGGGACCAGCCGATCTGTAGTTTCTAAGTTTTTTAATAGCGAGCTTCATTTCATCGGGGGAGGGTGGAGGATTTTTCACTTCTCGGAAGTGACTGAATCGGCTTGGTCGATCCGAGAGTCGACAGCATCGTTTCCGCCTTCAAGTAGGTATTGAAAGTATTCCTTCCACACATTAGTTACTTTTCTGGGTTCACTTACTAACTCTCCTTTTTTATTTCTACAGGTGATTGTTTTTGGTTTAAAGTCCCTTCGCATGAAATTGACAGTTCTGTAGAACCTCCTACATTCATTTTGGTTGTTCAAACTTTCAAGGTTTTTCAATGATTCCTCCAGGAACGCCGGTTTTTTCTCTTTATGTGGTTTGTTTTCTAGCCTTCTCAGATTCCTACATTTTTCCTCGAAAATTCTCGTACGGTGCTTTTGTAGCATTAATCTATAGGCTTGGTCTTGTCTTCTGCAGCCTTTCTGCAATCATTGTCAAACCACTCATTTCAGGTTCGTTGTCCCAGATCTGGGATAGCTTCACGTGTAGATTTCAAAATGGTATCCTTTATTGCGTACCAGTCAAAAATGGAGCCTGGTCTCCCTTTTTCTTCATCAATTCTATTGGATAATTTAATTTTATATTTTACACCCTTTCCCCCGAAAAAGAACTGATTCGCAGAACTGATGATTGACTTAGACGTCTTCAACTACATTCCATTGAGAGTTGTTGTTTACAGTGCAATCAAAGATCATTTCTATATCAAGAAATGTTTAATGATTGGTCAAGGGGTTAAAATAGACATTTGATTGCTAATCTGTTTTATTTTACTTTTTAAGCTTAGACGAAATATTGTTTGCCTTGGCCTTAAATTAATCTAGGCTTGATGATAGAGTATTCAAATAAGAGTACTCAAACATATTATTTGTGTTTGATGTATTTAAATTTATGTTTGATGTTTGTTGTATTAAGTTGGATGTATTTTAACAGATGTAGGTGACCAATTTCTCGCAATTAAAAATTTTGGATTATTTTTATAAATTTTTTGATATTTCATTTCATGCAAAATAATATACAATTAGAAAATTAAAGACATGTGTTTAAAATAGATACAAAAGAAAATAAATATTTATTACTAATATTTGACAGCAGAAAATTTTATTATAAGAGTTTAATAGGTTTGTACGTATTGAAATTATAATGCCGTTTGGACGAATAAGAAAATTCAAATTATGTAATGGTTATATTTATGTTTAAAATTACTTTTAATGGTTAAATGTAGTATTTCTTGAATTTTCAATAACGTCTGTTAGATTACACATTTGATTCGATCTCGCTTGTTTACTTCATTTAAACTATAAACTCAACGAGTATATTGCATTTTTCTTATTAGTTTGCTTCCATTTTTTGTAACATTTTGTAACAATGCTTTTTATTTTACTTTTTCAGGTTAAAGGAAAAGCACATCCTATCAAACATCACAAGGTTGGTCATCATCACCGTCATTGCAATAAATGTCGTGAGTTTAAATTTTTTTTTATTAGATTCAGTATTATATTTCATTTTATAGAAATTAAAAATAACTTTTGCTTGATCGCAAAAAATAATTTCTCTATTTTGATTAATTGTTTTTTAAATGCCTGAAAAACAGTTTTAATTTACGATCTATTACCGCTCTTTTAGCAAAATTTTGATTAATTGTTTTTTAAATGCCTGAAAAACAGTTCTAGTTCATGGTCTATTACCGCTCTTTTGGCAAAATTTTGATTAATTGTTTTTTAAATGCCTGAAAAACATTTCTAGTTTATGATCTGTTACCGCTCTTCTAACAAAATTCTAATATTCGTTTCTATAATTTCGACCCAAAATAATATACATTAAAATGTATAGATTAAAACCAAACAGAAGTTTACAAAATGTTTGTCCCATTTTGACTCTTAACCTAAAAGTCTTTTTCTATTATTCTGAGAGTCTCTTTTAGCTCTTGTTCACTCTGCGAAAGGTACGAAATTAAATTTTTTTAAACTTAAATTTTAGAGCATGCGGTGTATCTGGTTTCACCGAGGAGCGCATTATCAATGGAAAAAAAGTTGAAGATTACAGAAAATATCCTTGGATTGTAAGTATTTCTTTTTTAATGTTTGAAGAAAACTTATCAGCTTGACAATTCTCTTCGTTTATAAGTTTTGTTATATTTGTCGCGTGAATTAAATTTTTTTTGTGAATACATATGAAGGGAATAGGATTTTATTTTCGTTCAATTTTTAATGGAAGCTTAAAATTATTAAAGTAAATTAAGGTAACTAAAATAGACAAAATTGTATCACAGTATTTGATAGAAAGATTTTGCGAAGTATACTTAGTAGTGTAAATGAAAACAATAACTTGAAAAAGAGATTTAACTTTAAACTGTATAAGATTTATAAACAAACCGATATTATTAAAGACATAAAAATAAATGGAATGAATTGTATGGCCCACGTGATTCGAATGAGTGTTGACAATACGATGAAAAAGATACTGCTTTTTAGACCCACTGGAACAAGAGAAAGGGAATGGCAGCTGTTGAGATGGGCTGACTCAGTTGAGTCTGATTTTCTTACAATTAATGAAAAGAAATGGAGATCAAAGATGAATTGGAAGTCATCATTGAGAAATATTCAGAGGAAGGCATTGGCCCACATTGAACTTTCTGGCCAACTATGATGATGAGGAGGAGGAAAATAGAAATGAATTTATTTAAGGTTTAAAAAGTACCCTTGATATTTGTTATTTTTTGACGAAGTTTTAAATAATAATTTAATTGCTTTAATTATTTTAATTATTAAGGGGAGAATGAGCAATTGCGTACATGTTTAAGCATGTTAAATTTAAAAAAATTGGCTTGACAATTCTACTTGTTTCTAAGTTTCTTATATTTGTTTGCTAAATTGAATAAATTTTTTCTTTGTAAATACAAGTGAAAGGAACAGAAATTTATTCTCGTTCAACTTTTTAAAACAAGGTAAAAATAATTACAATTCAACTAAAGTAGAAGTGAATATATTTAAGGTTTAAAAAGTCTCCTTGATATTTTGATTTATCAAATATTTTTCTTAAAAAATTATTAAATAATAATTTTATTTATTTTAGTTATCAAAATGGAAAGCGTAATTGCTTGCACGTTTGAGCATGTTTAATTTAAAAGAATTTAGAAAAGGCTTTTTCAAATTAAATTATTAGTCATGAATTTCTACTAGCTCAATTTCTAGCTATGTATTTAATACGCATTTAAAGTAGTTTAAAATTGTTATATCAGTTAATATAATTTCAATCAAACTTTTAAAAATTTCTATTCATTATGTTTACAATTTGCTTAATAGTTTTGATGAAACGGAGTCAAAAATGTTGAGAAGTTAGGTTGTTATATGAAATAACGTATTTTTGCAAATTGTGTGTTATTTTCATACCTGCTTAGAATTCGTAGTAGTTATTGATGAATATTAGATGAAGTTTATATTATATTTAGCCAGTGGCTTCTGTGCTGATTCTGAAAATAGAGCAAAACGTCATTATGAATAAAATCAAGTTTTTTTAAAATGAAATATGTATATCATCTAATTTTTTAATATTAAATAATGGAGTATAATTAAGTAATTATTCTTCAATGCTGTTTTTCTGCACTATTAAAAATGTATAAGAATTGAAAATTATTCATTGATTTATATAATTTGCATCTAAGTGTTAAAATCTCGCTAAATTAGCGATGTTTAAAAATATTTTATAACTTACAAAATAACAAAATTCATTTGCTTGTTTAAATGCCCGCAAAATTGTTTACTGCGAGATGACATAGATAGGCTAAAATTATAACTTTACGCGCAATGCACTTAAAGATAGAGTTTTGAAAAATAGTGTTAAAGATGTTCTTTTATTTTATTTTATAACTGTTACTGAATAGCCGACCCAGTTTTTAATTTATAACTATCAAAGTTCAACTCTGTAGACTTGTAATTTTGAACCCAATCCAGAAGTCAAAAGAGTTGAAGTATTTGGAGAAATTTGACTTCGTGGAGGACTTTTTGATGAAACTAACTCGCATTTGTGTTACATGGATAGGAAAAAAATGAAAATCTCCCACGGTTAGCCTCATGACTAGGGGACTCTAACCCATGATCCCTCTATCACTGAGGATATTTTACATGAGCAATGTGGTTGGCTCGAGGTGGATGCAGAATTTGTATCGATCAGCCTTCGTTGGGATTAAAACCTTTTTCATCTCTTTGGGAGGCGAACGCTTTATTTCTTGAGCCAACAACACTCAAGGATGTTCTTTGAAATAAATTCTTTCTCCAATGAAGAAAAAAAATGCTACAGTTTGAATACTGAACACGAAGTAAAGCTTTTAACTATGCAGAGTGATTGTTTGTTGTTGTTGACGTATGCCTGTTTAGGCAGAGGGGGTGCGATTGTTCTTGATTTCCAGTGGCGCCATCTATGGCCAAGAATTCGACTTCTGCCACGCCATACGTCACCCCCGTTTATAGGGCTGACCCACTCATAGATCCATTTAATCATCTACAGATCGTAATTTTGACCAGAATCAGAGAACGGTCGATCTCCAATCCAGTACCCCAGTGGTATTGATTTGTTATGGGAACATGGAGGACTTTTGCGACTCGACAGATTTAACGTGCATCAGTTACTTTGCTACACGGGGAGTCTTCGGCCGGCGGTGCTCGAACTCACGAACTCTCGGACATGAGCCCCGCTCCCTACCGACCAGCACAACAATTACGAACTATATTCTTATTCAATCAATCCTATCACTCCTTCAAATGTAACAGCTGTGTTGAATCCCTTTGTATTCACTAATGTTCTAAAAAGAATTTTCTGGAATCAGATATATTTTATAAACATCTAAGCTATTTATTAGCTCATCTTAAGCTTAAAAGTAAATTCACCATCATTTTTTCCTCAAAAGTGGATATGATTAAAATCAATGAATAGTTCTCAACTTTTGCAAGCTAAAACAATGCAGGGCTGAATTCCGTTGTGAAAAAAAAAGCTAGCCCACAATTTTTTTTTCACATTTAAAGTCATGCAGTTTTTTTACATCTTGAAACTTCATAATCAGCATGGATAATGTAGGGCACAAAGATGAACAAAATCTTATAATCCTGAATTTGTGTTATAAATTTATAAGATATAAAATTATTCGCTGAATACCACTATTTTATCTGATCTCTGAGCCTACAGTAAAATATTACAAATACATTTATTCAACTCTAAAAACAATGAATTTCTTGGTTGTCTTCAGAACCATGATTAAAAAATAGGGAATTTACTTTTTAGGTCGGTATAATCCATGATAAATCAGCGACACCATGGGGTACATGCGGTGGAGCTTTAATTTCACCAACATTTGTCTTATCGGCAGCGCATTGTTTTCGCAGATACCTGTAAGTAATAGGAATTCCATGCACTAAATGAAATCCTAATTGTTATCATCCCTTTGACGCAGAAATTTCATTAAACATATTTTTCATGCTTTTTTTTATTTTATTAATTTTCATTTATTTAGTAGGTCCAAATCAGTTTAAATTATTATATTTAACATTTTAATAATTTTATTTATGAAATACAGCCTGAAATACAGGTTTCTTTTTCTGCGTTAAAGGTAAAATCTTACGTCCAAGCAATAGTTTTTTCAATTTGCACATATTTGCACTTATTTAGAGCTAAGAGAAACAGTTATTCATCATTGAAATTTCTTTAGTTTGCAAAACTATTTATAGATAAATCTTTGAATACGAATGAAAAAAAAATTTCAAACTACTTTCTTAGAGTGTTATATTTTCGTACAAATATAATTCCGATAATCTAACAATTAATTTTTAGCATTTATTTGTGTTTTATAATTAAATAATAACAATATCTATTTTCGCTTGTAAGTAGAGCGGCAGAAAAAATACATAAGCGGGAAACCAGTGTCCCATCTGCATGAAAGGATTGAAACTTTAATAATAACTATGTGTAATTAAATTAATTGCTGAGTTACGTTATTTTGTATTATGAAATCAGACTGAAAAAATATAATTTCCCTTAATAAGTATAAAATTGTTTGATAGATTTTGAAACTTGACTCCCCAAACAATACGAAGAGTACAATCAGAAAAATATAGTCTTGATAGTTAAGAGTCGGTCCCAAAATTTCTTTCAGAAGTTTTTTGTCTTCTGGCTTGGGTTCAAATTTACAAGTCTACGGAGTTGAACACAAGTAGTTGTTAACCTGAAATTAGTCCGGCTGTTCAACGACGGTTATAAAATGTTAGGGCTCCTTAATGTTAATTTCACTTTGTGAGAAATTCCCTTATCAAAAAACCTTAAAGAAACTATTAAACTTTTCGGACATAGATATAAAATTTGTTTCTCTAAAGACAGTTCCAAGAATGAAATATGATGATTTCATATTATTTAGTTTAATATTGGTTTGGAAGTTTGTTGATTTTGAAATTAAAAATTTTTCAAATCATTAAAGGATATGTAATTTTAATTAACGGCATCCAAAAATTCAATTGAATAGCTCTTTAAATATAAATATTTAAAATTTAATTTTTTTTTAAAATATTCCTTACTCTGAAACCTATATGACCATTTTCACTGAAATTTTCTGTTTGATTATTTAAAAATACATAAATTTAAAATGAAGTAAAAAACTTGTATACAAAACTTGAACAACTTGCAACACAAAAAAGTTTTCAACAATTATTTTGATTAATAAACGCAAAATACTTACAAGAAATTAATTTCACATTGAAATAGCTTTGGATATACGAATTTTAGAGCTGAGAGCAAGATGTTTTGGATTCATTTCAACAGTTCCTGAAGTACTTCAAAATGTATTCAAATCTTTTGACTAAGTTATTGGAAACCTTAAACGAAATTTTAGGTGAAAAAATTGTAAACTTTTCACCTAAACACAAAAGAAAAACACAAAAGAAATTTTTTTTTCGCTAAAATATTTCGAAACAATACAACTTTCACCTATACTGCTTTGAAAATGAATTCAAAATATTGATTAAAATTATTTTAATAAATATATATCCTTCAAAAACGATTTTTATATAAAACTAAATTAGCTATCTTCTCCATTATGTGAATCGNAAATGAAGAGGGAGAAAGTACATTTTTACCACTTCAATGACTGCCCTGTGCTTGGTGTATTTCAAGTTAAAGCTTGAATGTCAGGTCTTATGCTCGTCAGATTTAAACGTGGGTCTCCTTTGAAGCAAATGTCCAACCTTTCTCTTTGATTTTTTGAGTAGCTGGAAGACAGAACTAAATCCTCTCTCCAATAAATATGTTGACGGGAATGAGATGAGAAGCGGCTCAGTTTGTTTCCACAATTGCGGATAAGTGTCCATAAGCTCTACCCAAGCTAACTCGTAACCGTATTTTTTAAAGACGACTTTAGCCTCTCAGTCATACTTCAAATCTAAAATTTCAGTCTACAATGAGGAAGTGAGCTTATCCACAACTTCAAAAGAGAAAGGATCGAAAATCCAATCCGGATTTCTAATTTCATCAAATCTTTAAATCTTGATTCCGTAACTGATCAAGGTGATCAGTAAAAATTAAGATTTTATTTTCGAGAATCTCGATATCTGCCATTGAACACTTTTTTTGAGTTGGAAATTGCATTAGCTCTTTGCGACCAATGTTTGACTTGTAGATATCAAACTTGGCGATGAATGAAGATATTATTCCCTTAGCCTTGATAATGTTCATTTAATTTCCTTGAAGCTTTACGTTGACTTCCTTTCTTTTTTCAAAACTATGAGTGAGGTACGCAGTTTACAACTTGCGTTGCTTCAAACTCTCACTTAAAACAGGATCAGTGGTGTCGAGAAACTTAGAAACCGAATCCAGCAATTCGAAGAAACGGCTCAGTTTCCTTTTGAAAGCCATCTCACAGCTGTATGTAGGAGCAGGAATTCGAAATCTTCATAATTTGCATGGCAAAGTTCTCGGAACAAACGGTTATTAGGAGAATTAACTTTTATTTTATTGATGCCAGCAATAACCAATTTTTCGCATCCAAAAGTTGACGTTGAATGACATAATAAATGGTGAGATAACTTCCATTACTTCTTTTTAAAGGTGACACAGAAAACCAGTATGACAACCAGACATGGTTGGAGCACAATCTGTTGCATAAGCACTTACATTTGTGAGGGGAATTTCTTTTACCTCAAAATAATCTTTGACCAATTTAAAAATCGACGATCCTTTTGTATCAGTGATCAAAGTTCTTGTAAACAACATTTCCTCGTTAATCTCCTTACTCTCATTTATGTATCTCACGTAAGCTAAAACAGCTTTGTTATCTATCACAGTTGATTCATCAATGTACAACGCAAATTTACCTTCTTTCAGAAATTTGATGAGTTTTGATTCAACGTCGGCGGCCATCTCATCAATACGCCTGGAAACAGTATTATTGCTCAGGGGAACAGAGTGACTTATCAGATTACCGCCTGCGTTACCAAATAGTATGAGGAAAACGATCCTGCACTAACGATAACGCACTAACGACCCTGCACATTTTTAACTATCATAATTCTTTGTCTACATATATATTTTCAATTCAATAGGTTTCATATATATTTTCAATTTTAATCTCAAATAGCTTTTATTATTAATATTACTAGCAATTTTTATCTTTTGAGTACTCGTTGCCCCCTGATCGCCCCCCTAAGGATTATCGCCCCCTTGAGAAGCTCTATCGCCCCCAGGTTGGGAACCACTGCTTTAGACAAACCTATTCGGAAAAAAAAACTATTCTTCTCATAGACAACTGCATTGCTCATAACAATTTGATAAAACTTGAAAAATATCACTGTAAAATATTTTCCTGGAAACACCACCTCAAAACTGAAACCTATGGATCAAGGGATAATTAGGAGTCTCAAAGTGAACGACTGAAAGCAGTTGGTACTCAGACTTGTAGATGCTATCGATGAAAAAAGTTCTCTTGCAAAAATGCGTTGGGTGCTATCAGAATGACTGATTATGCCTGGAGAAATGTGTCTCTGAAAACTATCTAAATTGACTATCCAAGCTGGTTTTTAGAGTAGCTGTAAAGATGATGAAGGAGAGGTAGAAGGCATCAGTAAAGAAGAAGAAACTGTTGATAATGAAAATGTAGTGCCAGATTTGCACGAATGGAATGCAATAAAATCGGGAATAAATGTTGACAATCATTTAGAAGATTTTTTAAAAGCGGGCAACTACCTGGCGACGTGTTGTTGTTGTTGTTCATTCACGTCGCACTAGAGCTGCACAATGGGCCATTGGCGACGGTCTGGGAAACATCCCTGAGGATGATCCGAAGACATGCCATCACAATTTTGATCCTCTGCAGAGGGAAGGCACCCCCGCTTCGGTAGTCCGACGACCTGCACGCGAAGTCGAGCAGTTCACGGTAAAACAGCTAAACGAGGATCAATACCGCACACCCTCGATCCCTACGCAGGCTGATCCAAGTGGTCACCCACCCGCACACTGACCGCAGCCAGTGATGCTTGACTTCGGTGATCTGCTGGGAACCGTGTCTTAACNAAGTCGAGAAACTTTACGGTAGAACAGCTTAACGAGGACTAATACCGCACACCCTCTATCCCTACGCAGGCTGATCCAAGTGGTCACCCACCCGCAGCCAGTGATGCTTGACTCCGGTGATCTGCTGGGAACCGTGTCTTAACGATCAGTTCACTGCGGGACCCTGGCGATGTGCGAAACATTGACAGATGCTGAAATTATAGATAATATCAAAGGAACTTCAGATGAAGAAGAAGTAGCAGGAGTAAAAAAAGTTAATGAACCAAAAGTGAGTGCAAAAGAGGGAGAAAAAGCTGTAGATTTCTTACAAACTTTTCTTGAATCCCAGGAAAATGACGGCTTTGTGGGATTTGCTGCTTTTTCTAACATTAAAACAATGATCGAAGGAAAGAAGATCAGACGTCAAAAATCTTTGAAAAATTATTTTCAGTGTTAAAGGTATGTTGAAAAAATGTTACGTAAATAGATGTATGTGGTATTATTTATTTATATGCCTGTATTTTCTACTAAAAATATTAAAGCACTTTAATAGAATTTCTTAATTAAATAAATTTCCGTGAGATCCGCCTTTCTCGTGAGATTAACAGGCCCGACTGTATAATATATGTATAGATACATACAGTGGTGGCCATAAGTGTGGACATTTTGTAAGTTTCATGTTTTTCAACTTTGTGCGCTTGTAGAATATATTAATTTTCACTTAAATACTAACGTTTATATATCAATTTGAAGATAATTTAATGTAGAATTTAATAACAAAAGCAAAATTAAAACTGTATTACGAAAAAGTTATGCTCATTTTAGTAGAACAAACAAGCACAAATCGTTTTGAATAAGGACGTGTTTTGTAATAAAAGCGTACTAGTCAATCACAAACACTGTTCTTAGGACCAATCAAATGTCTGTAACTATAGTTTAGGTTATTTGGATGGTATAAGAGTTATTGTTGTGGAAATATTTTGCAGAATGATGCATACTAGTACAATTAAATAAAGTATAGCAGTTTTTACATACTTAAAGTCCTTTATTAAACTAATTTTAAACAATGTCATCAACAAGAAGAACTAATAGGACATCTACAAAAAGAAGCTAAATTGTCATATTGAGAGAAAATGGCCTCTCTTATGCTGAAATTGCAAGACAAGTTGGTGGTTCAGTGACTTGTTCTAGTGTACGAAAGTTCTGTTTACGTTATGAAAAAACGAAATCAGCGGAAAATAAAGCCAAATCAGGCCGAAAAAAATGCACAAGTGCTACTGCTGATAGAAAAATTAAACGGCTATGCCTTCAAGATGGAAAAATTTCATCAGATGCCATTAGATGTGAAATGAATGCAGCGGGCATTGCAGTAAGTTCAAGAACAATAAGAAGAAGGTTATCAGGATTTGGACTACAAGCTAGAATTCCAAGGAAAAAACCATATTTAAATCAAAAGCAACGCAAAAAACAAGTTAAGTGGGCAAAAGAACACATTAAATTGTCAGAAAATCAATGGAAGCCAGTAATCTGGATCGATGAGAGTAAAATATCGCTCTTTGGTTGTGATGGTAGAAAATACGTGATACGTAGAGTAGGTGAAGCACTTCATCCTGATTGCATTGAAGCAACTACAAAAACGCAACAAATGTCATGATTTGGGCATTTATGTCTGCAGATGGTGTGGGCCGAATTCAAGTGATTGATGGCATCCTGAATGCCAAAAAATACATCGAAACTGTCCTTAAAACAAAATTGATGCCTTCTATCTGGGATCTCTTTCCCAACAACGCACCATTTATTTTTCAGCAAGATTCAGCTCCATGCCACACAGCAGAAGTAAGCAAAGCATGGTTTCAAAATAAAGGCATAGATATATTACCATGGCCAGGAAACAGCCCTGATCTCAATCCAACTGAAACTTTGCGGCGACGTTTGAAAATTCTTGTACGAAAAAAACGTCCATCTAATAAAAGACAACTTATTGAAGCTATAATTGATTCTTGGCACCATGTGATTACGAAAGATGAACTCCAAACACTCGTTCACTCCATGAAAAGACGCTGTGAAGCTGTCTTAAAAAATAAGGGTTATCCTACTAAGTATTGATGGTGTAAGTATCCCTTTAAAAAAATGCAAATCTAAGATAGATCTTACTATTACTAGCATAACTTTTTTTGTAATTACCTTCAATTTGATATATAAACGTTTGTATTTAAGTGAAAATTAATATATTCTACAAGCACCGAAAGATGAAAAACATGAAACTTTCAAAAAATGTCCACACTTTTGGCCACCACTGTATATATATATGATATTTTAGAAATCTGTATATCTCTATTTTCTTGTTGTTGAGAAAATTAGTTGGTTGACTAAGATGGAGTTTCCATCAGAACCATGCTTCTATTTACATTGCAAAATCTTCTTTTAGTTAAATAGTATGAGCAATGGAGTACTGGGGCGTACATCATGAATGTCCTGTCTTTTTACCTGACCTATATTTCGAGGAAAACTTAAGAGCTATACTCAGAAGGATTGTATACGGTCGATGGTTGCTGTTCTTTAAACCTTGCACAACATTAGTAATAAAGTCTTCTGGATTTAATAAATGTTACGTAGCATCCTATATTCCAAATCGTATTCAAACATGACGAAAATATAAACTGCATTTAGAAGTTGTTTTTTTATTTCGGCGTTAAAATCCTTTTCCTCCTTTTTTTACATATTCGATGCATTTTCCGGTTAAAATAGAGCAGAAAGTGAATTACACCCAGAAAATATGTGTTTAGTTGTAGACATTTTTAATATATATGTTTGGTTCTCATTGGGTTTCTTTGCGCCAAGTTATGGAAGAAAATCAAGGTAGCTTAATTTAAACGTGACACACTGTATCTAAATCGACACACATTCATATCGAAGTTTTACTGTGTTAATACGTTAGCTTATAATACCAATGAATGAATTAATATATATTTCCTTTATGCTAGGGATTTAGAGAGCTTGATGACTCCAGTCAGCTTCAAAGATATAAAAGATAAAAATCTACGAATTGGATTGTTAGGCAAAAGTAAATATCGACCTACTAAATCAGTACTAGTCAAACGGATCATTATTCACCCTGAATATGATTTCAGTAAGAAGAATAATGATATAGTCCTTTTAGAACTACAGCATTCCATTCCTTGCACACCGTACAGCAAACCAATTTGCGTCAATCCACCTAAAAGTATTCTTACATTGGGCAAGATATTGCACATTGTTGGCTTTGGAAGAATGCAAATGCTCGGTAAGTATAGTTGTCTAATTTTCCTTAAACATATCTTTAATACGTAAAATTTAACAATCGCTTTAACGTTGATTTATATATTTTGAATTAATTACGATTATTTCTGCTTTGATTTTTTCGTTTTATTGTTTCACACTAAGATTTTTCTAAATTTGTTATGAAAAAAATTATTGTAAAGATTTCATGGGAAGTTTTCTTAAAACATAAACAGACTTTTTTTTAAAGTATTACATAAAAATCTTATAAATAGAAACAATTATTATTTTTGGTTTAGATATACTAAGATTTACAAAAAATTGAAGAAAAAAAATGCTTTTAACTTTTAACTGTGTTTTTCGTTATATTAGATAGCAATAACAATTTTACTTTAAAATTTAAAATATCCTTAAATAAATTGTGATTGAATGATTAATTCGGTTATAATAATTAGTTAAACATCGCTCTGTGTCTGTGTCTGTGTCTGTGTCTGTGCCTGTGTACTGTGTCTGTGTCCAGAAGCAGCAGACAGAAAAAGGCCATATATAAATACAAGAAAACACGAAGAAAGTTAAGAAAAACAATAAGTTTCATTTATTGCGCTTAAGCTGCAAGTAAACAGAACTCATTAGATAAGTTCAAAATGTAGAATAAAACAAAGAAAAATTCTAGACATATGAAAAAAAAAGGGAGGGGGGAATAATAAGTAAAAAAATAACAAACAACAGTATTAAAAAAAAGGATGAAATTTTATTTAAAAAACCGGAAAAAAAAGATATAATCTTAATATAATCTTTTGCGGATATAATCGTGTGGGCTGATGAAAAGATTATATCTTTTTTTTCCGGTTTTTTAAATAAAATTTCATACTTTNTAAGATGATAAATGTCACTGATATTATCTTTGAAGTAAGTGAAAAGAAAAACTCTGCAGTTTAATTTGTAACAATCTAGTGTTAAATTAATGCAAAAATTCATTTTTAAATGTCCTCATTGAATGGAATAATGGTAATTTTTCAAAACTATTTTCTTAATCAAAAGGCTAAAATTGCTCCCTTAGGCAGCTCAACATGTAAGTAATGGGGTTAGGGGAAGATGGATAGAAAATTGGTTAGGTATTCAATTTAATAATTATGTTTTTTTTTAATACAAATAAAACCAATGATTTATTTCTTACAAAAATAAAAACAATATAAACGAATAAACGTACTTACAAAAACAAATAAAATTCTAAGTCAGTCAGATCATTCATTATATTTTGTGTTTTCAATTTTCTGCCTTTTTGCAAGAAGGCATCTAATGTAGTTTGTGTTTTTTTTGCGTTCTGTTAGAAGTTGTTGATAGGTGGTTAAAGCTTCTATAACACTCCGTCTTGCTTTTGAACTCCTGTCAAAATTTGGATCATTTTCAATAAATTGGTCCATAATTTCAGTTATAGTGGTCAAACTCCTTTTTACAAAAGCCATCGAAAGTTCTTTTTGCTCTTCTTCGAAATCACTACTATCAATATTTTTGTTTTCTTCTTTCTCAGATAATTCCTTGAGGTTATCATTAGAAAGATTAGCTGCTGTTTCTTGAACTATTTCTTCGATGTCTTCCATATTTACCTCATCTAAACCGGTTTGTTTTGCTAATTCCACTATTTCTTCCTCTATTTCATCCATATCGACAGAGTGTCCAATGTCTTCGTTCTTACTTTCTTTCAAAGTAAGAGCAAAGACATTCTTAATTCTTTCAAAGATCTTTCTGTTATCTCATTCCTAGATAGGTTTATGTTTTCTACAGCATTCATGATATTGAAGTTCTTCCAAAATTCTCTTATTGATTTCTTCTCTTCTCCATCTATTTTGTCAAACATCTGCTTTAATGTTCTCCGCAAGTAATAAGCCTTAAAATTGGATATAACGTCTTGGTCTATTGGTTGGATTAAGGCAGTTGTGTTAGGCGGCAAAAAAGCCACTTCGACTGGAATGCATGTTGTTAAGTCTGATAAATTTGTTGGGTGGCTTGGAGCATTATCAATTAATAGTAGTGCTCTTTGTTCAAGTTTTTTAATTTCGCAATAACGTTTAACAGAAATGTACAGTGAACCAATCCTGGAAAATTTTCATAGTCATCCATGATTTTTTATTAGACTCCCAAATTACAGGTAAAGGTGATTTAGATATGCTTTTCATCGCTCTTGGGTTTTTGGAGTGGTAAACTAGTAGTGGTTTTAATTTGAAATCTCCGCTTTATTTACCACCCAGTAGAAGGATTAAGCGATATTTTGCGGCTTTAAATCCTGGTGATCGTTTCTCTTCATGGGATACAAATGTTCGTTTTGCCATTCTTTTCCAAAACAGGGCTGTTTCATCAACAATTCTGGAGGATAGTTTCCTTGTTCAATTATTGTTTTTAAAGTCGCTGGGAATTCAGCCGCCGCATTCGTATCACCACTTGCTGCTTCTCCTGTAATCTTTATGTTGTGAAGATTATTTCGATGTTTAAATCTATTAAACCATCCTCGACTAGCAACGAAAGTTTCACTTCTGTCACTTGCCTCTACCTGAATGTAATTAAAAATTCTTCTAGCTTTTTCCATTATGATAGATTGGCTTAATGGCATATTGCTTTCACTTTCGTGGTCAATCCATATAGACAGTCTTTTTTCCATTTCCTCTATAATGTTAATTCTAGAACGGGCAATTCTAGTTGCAGAGCTTGACAGAGTTGCAGTTGCGAATGACAGTATTTTTTCTTTATTCTTAAGAATTATCCTTATTGTTGAAGTTTCCAAATTCAATGCAGCGCTAATTTGAGATTGACGTTCACCATAATCTAATCTTCTAATCACTTGCATTTTAGTTTCCAGTGAAATGCTTTTACTGGTTGCTTTTTTTTCTTGTTTTTCACTATCACCCATGATAAAGACTAAAGATCGTTATAGTATTAAATAAATTTATATATACTTACAATAATGTGAACAAATGTTTCAAATGATAAAAATGCGTCCGTACAGCACCGCACCAAACAAGAAACACAACTTCACTGTTTCGGATATGTTATGTACATATTTGAGGGAGTCCCCGGACACAATTTCGGGGAATCCCCGATTTGAAATAAAAGTGTGCTAAATCGAAACAGCGTTAAGCGGGGTCTTACTATATATATATATATATATATATATGCGTTTTTGAGCGACTATCCTCTTCAACACCCGTCTATCACGGTCTGACAACTTCGACTTCCTGCCGCTTTTGTGCCTCGCCGAAGACACCTTACCCAACTTTGTGTATGCCAACAGAGTCCTTGATACAGTGGTCCTTGAAACACCTACAAGGTTCGCCATTCTGGACACAGACGCTCCAGCCAGGCGAGCTCCGAGTATCATGCCTCTTTTAAGGTCAGAGAGGTCAGACATAATCTCGTTTTG
>NC_092204.1:30338937-30345228 GCF_043381705.1 Parasteatoda tepidariorum
ACCCTCTTACAATATATATATTTATAATAATGTACTAATAGGAAGCCTGAGCCAGATAGCAGCGTGTTAAATTATAAATGGGCCGTCTAAACTGTTCAGAATAAGAGCTTAGGTTATTATTATAAATCCGTTTTCAAAGCAGTTGAAAAATGTGGATTTATCATTGTTTACTTTGCAATAAATTTTCCTTGTATATTAGGAGTTATTTTGGAAACCAGACGAAAATCTGAAATTCTGATTTTCGTTTTTAATATTGAAGTAGATAAAGAAAAAATGAATATCGTGAAAGTTTAAGCTTCTGAAAAATTTTCTCACCCCTGTAGAAAATTTCAAAGTTCAAATTCATTTCTTTGAAAGTTAAATACAAGTATGTTTTATGATGATTATCTAAAGATAACAACAATACCCAAAAGTTTCTTTTTGCTATATTATTAGTATATCGCTGTCTAGATATGGCTAGGCATTCATTTCCATTGGACTTTGTTGCTTTTCATATTCCTGCACTGTCAAGCACTGAATTAAAACACACATTCTCTTCTTATTTTTCACTGAAATGATATGGAGAAATACTAGCGTAACTTAATTGTTTTAATATCTTAAATTTTAGTTCACAAAACACCAGAAACAAATCCCAAAGACATCAGTAGAAATTTTTTCAGGTGAGGGTAGACCAGGAAAGCATCAATAATACTATAAAAATTGTCAATAAATTATTGATACCTAATTTTACGCTGGCACGTCAGAAATTTTAACCAATTCGATAATTATTTAAAGCTACTATGTACTAGCACAACTATCTTTACCGAAAGACGAACATATTATTTAATTTTTAAAACCAAGAAAGTAAGTATTGTGTTTTATCTGAATTAAGTTTGCTGAAATATGTAATTACACACGAGAATGAGACGAAAAAAACAGAGATTTTTACATCATCTTTTAAAATCTGTCTTTAATATGAATGATCAAAATTTAACTACTATTAGTTACTATTTTAAGAACTCTGCTATAACAAAATTTCTGTTTAAAACGAACCTAATCTCCTGCTGGTATTTCGCTGTCAAGAGATCACACATTATAAATATAGTAAATAGTAAAAAATTAGGTTCTACATGTAAGCATTTTAAACGAGATTTTTAAAAAAAATTAAATGCAATAAATTAAGCAAATGCAAGAGTCAAATTTTCGGTACTGTTGAACTAACCACAGAAGAAGCTATAGTATTCGTTCAAAGAATATGTTTTCACAAAGAGCATGTTTTAACATGTAATATACAAATTCACGAAATTTAATAAAAATCACAAATTATAAATACCTCTGATGCGCCTCAATACATATGAATATTAAAATACATATCAATAGTTCATCGTTCGTGAACCGAATTTACTTTCAATAATATTTTCTAGCATTTTTGGCCAAAAATTGCATTGAAGAAAAAATGATATTTTAAAAATGATGTTTGTTTCCTTTTTATAAAATGTTTTTTATTTACTTATAAAGTGCTTTTTTCCTAAAAAAAGGCCTCAGTCCTCAATTAATGAAATAGATGATAAACTTAAAAGTTGAAATGTAAGATCGAATATTAATTAATCGTATATAACATTACCTTCAATATTAGTAGACAAGTTTACGGAGTCCAGTGCATTCAATATTATATTGCATCTATCTGATGTTAAATAATATCGTTTGCTTACCTAATTAATGTTATTTGCTTCTTCTAATTTTCATACCGTTTATGTCTTAGGGTGACTCTGGAACTTCGATTTTCCTTCAACATAAACATAAGTTTTATAGCGTGGGAGTGGTTTCTTATGGTGATCTTTCTTGCAACCTTAAGAATCCTGCTGTGTTCCAGAGAACCGATGCCTACTTTCACTTCATCAGAGAACATGTCAAAGACCTTCCAGAACAGCCTCATAGATAACCTTCCATTATTGAGGTTGATGAGTAGAATCCTTCTGGTTTTATTTCTTTGGAGGACAGAAATTATTCTCTGTTGACTTTGTCCCGAATGTTAGTGTTGACTCGAGAATATTAAAATGTGATTTAATTCTACTTTTAGTGCTTCTTTATTTTGTTCTTTGCTAATCAGCAAAAAATAAAATAACAAAATACAAAAAATATTATAAAATACTGGATCGATTGAAATAACATAGTAGTTTTTTGAATGTAATTTAAATATAACTGTTGACTTAAAAATAGTTATTTCAGGGTATTAACTTATGCAAAATAAGTTTAAATTATACAATGACAGGATAGTAATGTCAAGTGACTTGAAATTTTCGTGATATTTTGAAAAAACTGGTGTTCGATTCAGTTGGATTAGTCAAACTGATAATAAAGTATCGAGCGTAGTTTAACCCTTTTGAAGGCCGTTGTAAGTATACTTACCACCACGTTTTACCACTTTTAATTTAGGTTTCCATTTTTGAATAACTTCAGCTTTCTTGAAGTGAGTTTAAATAAGATTGGAAACCATTTGTCACTTTTAAAAAACGTATGAAAGTTATAAAATACATAATTCCTTTTGAAGTTTGTAGCATTTAAGGAATTTATTTTATAAATAAAGAAAAATGAAAGTCAGTAAGTTCCTAATAGGTCATGTTAAATATATTTACCACCAAAAAAATGGCATTTTTATAAACTAAATGAGTTTTTTTTATATCAATTACTGTTCTTAAAACAATTTCAATTCCAAAAATACTTTAATTTACCTTTACTAGAAATAAAGGGCCCGTTAAAGGGTTAATGGTAAAGGAGTTGTTCCGCTGTTTTTGTCATGGTGTGCGAAACTGAACACTTTGCTATTTTCAGTCATAGAAAACATTAACCACTCCCACTCTTAGCGGCACCTCCCACCATAGAGTTTAACTAAAAAGGATGCAAAAAATAGAAAGTAATCTGTTACTTAACATTGATGATTACCAATATACGCCCGCGAGTCACCCCTGAAGCAGCTTCAACCCTTAACAAGGCCCCCAGTACTGTTTGTCTAACATAGGTACTCTGCCAGACATTCATCTGGAGCTGTGGCGGTGACTATGGTAACGAGGTATGATTATTTCAAGTAGGGGTGCGGGGTTCCTCTTAAGGACTAGTTTTGGCGAGAGAAAAGGAGACCTCTTCATCGTAGCTACCAAGGGCGCCGGCAGAATAATATATAAGGGGGTGCAACCCTCTTACAAACAACCCTCCCCTTCCCCCGAAAAAAAATTAAAATATTCTGCTATTACATTTTGTTTTGTTATTACATATACTTTCATCTGTTCATTTTTTCAAGATACATTTCTTCATTGTTAGCAAGATATTTTAAAAAAAGTACGAATTTCTTGTACTTGCAAATTTTGCCCAGAGGTGTGTGTAAAGAGGTGTGCCTAACGTGTTTGTGCAAGATTAACATTGGTATTTATTGTGTTGATGAAGTTTTACAGTTGCGAGAAGTCAGTTTGTGTTATACACCTTTGTTAAACTGAATAACTAATAGAAAATAAAATATTATTTACATTTTATTAAATGAAATTTAAAAATATAGCTTGGATATCTGCTAAGTTTGTGAATGCTCAGTGTGCATAAGAAAAGAATCAAAGATGACTCAGAATTCATTGAAAAAGTTATAAACAGATTTGGACAGTAAACAGGACGATTACAATTCTTGTTTGATTAAACAATTTTTTAATTGTTATGTATCAATAATTACTTAATTATTTGCTTTCCACAAAAATGTGTTTAATAAAAAAATTTTATAACAAAGTTTTTCTGTATCTCTGTAATTGTTTAAAAAAAAAGCCAGGGGGTGCAAGTGCACCCCCTTGCACCCCGCTGCCGGTGCCCTTGGAAGCTACCCTCCCTAAAATGCCCTCTTCTTGTTTCCATAGCACCAGATTGCCGCAGACTTAGTGGCGGTCAGAGTACCTATCTTAGACAAACAGTAAGTGACCCTGGGCTTGACCTAGCAGACAGACAACATTCTGTTTACTTGAAGTAGGGGTCAAAGCAGTGTGTTGGGGTAGGAAGATTCCCAGGATCAACTTTTCCAAGGACACGAGTCTCCACTCAGGGCGAACTCGTGGGTGGTCTCTTCTCATCATTGTCCAATACAACAGAATGGTAATCGAACGCAGACAAAAAGAGTTCACCAGTAAATTTGGCAACCATGACAAGAGGAAAGAGAAGAAAAGGGAGTGGCCAGATCACTAGGGCAACCCGGGGGTGGGTGACTCCCAGTGTTTACCTAAGGAAAGTAAACCCCAAAAATTAGATAAATAAAATAAATAATTATAAAAATTCTGATTAGAAGTTGGGTTCTTCCTTCCCTCAGTATTTAAACTAATTTCGACTAAGCTCAGAATCATTTTAGTTTTAGAAGCAATTTGTTAAGCTCTTCCTTCAAAGTTTAATGAAAGTAACGCCTACACTTTTATTCAAATATTCACACCACACAGAATTAAGCGTGTTTTGAATTTGATCATTTCATTTTTCAAACGCAGCTCAGGCCACCAAGATTTAAATAAATATCGGCGGCTCGAACCTTTGTAAATTTGCTAAGTGATGAACTTGTGATCTGAGGAACCAGGAACACCTTTTGTTATTTCGATTGTTTGGGTTATCTTTGACACACCCGTGCTTCCAAATAATTTGTCTTCAAATGTTAACAACTGGACTTCTTTACTCTTTCATATATATGGTGACAACTCAATGCTATAATGTCAGGATTTCTTTCTAAAATGTATCGCAATTAGATTAGATTTAATATCTTAAGAAAAAATTCAGTTTGTTAGTAAAGAAAACGTTAGGAATAAAGGGAAAGAAACAATTCTCACGCCCTTGGAAAAAAAAAGAACAAAAACTTTACAATAAAGAGTTTACGATAGAATAGAGCCTTTTAATAAAAAGAGTAGTTTATCATACCCTTCTGAAAAGTCTGAAACGCTAAAAGTCTCAATTGAATTGCACTCGTGCGAGAAAATCGAAGTTTCAAAATTTTAACAACTTATACCATAGGTAATTAATTATATTTTCGTAAAAGAAAATTTCTACCACTTCATCTGTAAACCTGTTTGACCAATTCACTGTTGAAGTGTAAAGAAATATTACAAAATATATTTTACGTTCCGAATTTCTGCCATAATTCATAATAAGATAAACAAAATACGAATTATACTTCAATGGGACTAATAATTTTAGGTACGCATACTTTTACCTCTTGTTATAACTAAGTAAAAGAATATAAATATTTCAAATGTTATATTGCACCTTAAGTAGGAATAATCAGACATATTGCTAGATTATGGTCAATTTAAATAATGAAAAGATTTAATAATTATTTAGAAAAAAAAATTGCATTAAAGAAAAAAAAAAGAGAAAAAAACGAATTTACGAAAAAAAATGCGAATATTTAAGTACATTGCAATACTTTATTAAATTTTATTTTTTAAACTATTTAATTATGCAAACCACTAAAAAATAAATAATTATTGGAAGGATTCTAACGTTAAATATAAAAAATGAATAATTCTTTGATATAAATTTCAAAATTATAGAAAAAAAACGCAAAAAATAAAAGTTATCAAAAATGTACCTTAATGTAAAACAATCAATTAAATTACACATAAAAGCGTAACTAAATGCACATATAATTAAATGCTTACAATACAATGAGATTTTACTTGTTTACTACGCTGTCATAAATTTTGAAATGCATACGAAAGTACACATACATGCAACTGCATGCTCTTGTCTGTATTATTTTAAAACTAGGAGGCCTCGCTTTCGCAGTTCATTTCGGATTGCTTCGCAATCCGATGCTCGCTCATTGGATACGTTCTTAACGTCTAGCTTTTGTATACTTTTCTGAACACTGAAGTTCCGAACACTTTTCACTGTAGAAAATTCTAAACCTGTGCATTTCAATATTAATTTGAAATTGCAAACAGTTCGCATATTTTTCTTAATCACACTATTCTAAATTTCAGTTGTTGAGAAAAGTAACTGTTGTAAGTTTTGTTTTAAAGTCTTTCTCGCCAGAGGGCTAAAACCATGTGTTGTAAAGCAATATGAAATAGTACTGAACGCCGGATGTAAAGCATCGGCTTCGATGATGATAATTTTGCGAGAATTGTTTTGATAATTCGGTGAGAATTCACCCGATTAGACATATGATGCTCACTACGTGCTCTTGCCTCGCCGAATCCTATCAATTAAAAATGAAAACTGTTGCCAACGCGAGAAAAGAAATATCATCGGTTTTATTGATACATACGTACGCATTAGCGTTTTATATAATATAGATAGATT